>NC_082664.1:136804237-136946737 GCF_025265405.1 Mesoplodon densirostris | reverse complement strand
CCCATCAACAGTGTAAGAGGGTTCTCTTTTCTCCACACCCTCTCCAGCATTTATTGTTTGTAGATTTTTTGATGATAGCCATTCTTACCAGTGTGAGATGACACCTCATTGTAGTTTTGATTTGCATTTCTCTAATAATTAGTGATGTTGAGCATCTTTTCATGTGTTTGTTGGCCATCTATATGTCTTCTTTTGGGAAATGTCTATTTAGGTCTTCTGCCCATTTTTGGATTGTGTTGTTTGTTTTTTTGATATTGAGCTGCATGGGCTGTTTGTATATTTTGGTGATTAATCCTTTGTCAGTTGCTTTGTTTGAAAATATTTTCTCCCACTCTGAGGGTTGTTTTTTCAGCTTATTTATGGTTTCCTTTGCTGTGCAAAAGCTTTTAAGTTTCATTAGGTCCCATTTGTTTATTTTTGTTTTTATTTCCATTACTGTAGGAGGTGGGTCAAAAAAGATCTTGCTGCAATTTATGTGAAAGGGTGTTCTCCCTATGTTTTCCTCGCAGAGTTTTATAGTGTCTGACCTTATATTTAGGTCTTTAATCCATTTTGAGTTTATTTTTGTGTATGGTGGTAGGGAGTATTCTAATTTCATTCTTCTACATGTAGGTATCTAGTTTTCCCAGCACCATTAATTGAAGAGGCTATCTTTTCTCTATTGTATACCTTTGCCTCCTTTGTCATAGATTAGGTGACCATAGGTAGGTGGATTTATCTCTGGGCTTTCTATCCTGTTCCATTGATCTATATTTCTGTTTTTATGCCAATACCATACTGTCTTGATTACTGTAGCTTTGTAGTATAGTCTGAAGTCAGGGAGCCTGATTCCTCCAGTTCTGTTTTTCTTTCTCAAGATTGCTTTGGCTATTTGGGTTCTTTTGTGTCTCCATACAAACTGTAAAATTATTTGTTCTAATTACAGGAGGAATGCCATTGGTAATTTGATAGAGATTGCATTGAATTTGTAGATTGCTTGGGTAGTATAGTCATTTTCACAATATTGATTCTTCCAATCCAAGAACATGGTATTCTCTCCATGTGTTTGTGTCATCTTTGATTTCTTTCAACATTATCTTATAGTTTTCTGTGTCCAGGTCTTTTGCCTCCTCAGGTATGTTTATTCCTATGTATTTTATTCTTTTTGTTCCAGTGGTAAATGGGATTGTTTCCTTAATTTCTCTTTATGATCTTTCGTTATTAGTGCTTAGAAATGCAAGAGATTTCTGTGTATTAATTTTCTATCCTTCAACTTTACTAAATTCATTGATTAGCTCTAGTAGTTTTCTGGTGGCATCCTTAGGATTTCCCATGTATAGGAGCGTGTCATCTGCAAACAGTGAGAGTTTTACTTCTTTTCCTCCTTAGATAAGTTTATTCCTAGGTATTTTATTCTTTTTGTTGCAGTGGTAAATGGGAGTGTTTCCTTAATTTCTCTTTCAGATTTTTCATCATTAGTGTATAGGAATGCAAGAGATTTCTGTGCATTAATTTTGTATCCTGCTACTTTACCAAATTCATTGATTAGCTCTAGTAGTTTTCTGGTAGCATCCTTAGGATTCTCTATGTATAGTATCATGTCATCTGCAAACTGTGACAGCTTTCTTCTTTTCCGATTTGGACTCCTTTTATTTCTTTTTCTTCTCTGATTGCTGTGGCTAACACTTCCAAAACTATGTTGAATAATAGTGGTGAGAGTGGACAACCTTGTCTTGTTACTGATCTTAGAGGAAATGGTTACAGTTGTTCACCATTGAGAACAATGTTGTTGGTGGGTTTATCATATATGGCCTTTATTATGTTGAAGTAAGTTCCCTCTATGCCTACTTTCTGGAGGGTTTTTTTTTAATCATAAATGGGTGTTGAATTTTGTTGAAAGCTTTTTCTGCATCTATTGAGATGATCATATGGTTTTTCTCCTTCCATTTGTTAAAATGGTGGATCACATTGATTGATTTGCATATATTGAAGAATCCTTGCATTCCTGCATAAACCCCCCTTGATTGTGGTGTATGATCCTTCTAATATGCTGTTGGATTCTGTTTGCTAGTATTTTGTTCAGGATTTTTGTATCTGTATTCATCAGTGCTATTGGTCTGTAGTTTTCTTTCTTTGTGACATCTTTGTCTGGTTCTGGTATCAGGGTGATGGTGGCCTTGTAGTATGAGTTGGGGAGTGTACCTCCCTCTGCTATGTTTTGGAAGAGTTTGAGAAGGATAGGTGTTAGCTCTTCTCTAAATGTTTGACAGAATTCCACTGTGAAGCCAGCTGGTCCTGGGCTTTTGCTTGTTGGAAGATTTTTGATCACAGTTTCAATTTCAGTGCTTGTGATTGGTCTGTTCATATTTTCTATTTCTTCCTGGTTCAGTTTTGGAACGTTGTGCTTTTCTAAGAATTTGTCCATTTCTTCCAGGTTGTCCATTTTATGGACATATAGTTGCTTGTAGTAATCTCTCATGATCCTTTGTATTTCTGCAGTGTCAGTTGTTACTTCTCCGTTTTCATTTCTATTTCTATTGATTTGAGTCTTCTCCCTTTTTTTCTTGATGAGTCTGGCTAATGGGTTATCAATTTTGTTTATCTTCTCAAAGAACCAGCTTTTAGTTTTATTGATCTTTGCAATTGTTTCCTTCATTTCTTTTTTCATTTCTTTCTGATCTGATCTTTATGATTTCTTTCCTACTGCTAACTTTGGGGGTTTTTTGTTCTTCTTTCTCTAATTGCTTTAGGTGTAAGGTCAGGTTGTTTATTTGAGATGTTTTTTGCTTCTTGAGGTAGGATTGTGTTGCTATAAACTTCCCTCTTAGAACTGCTTTTGCTGCATCCCATAGTTTTTTGGTTTGTCGTGTTTTCATTGTCATTTGTTTCTAGGTATTTTTTGATTTCCTCTTTGATTCTTCAGTGATCTCTTGGTTATTTAGTAGTGTATTGTTAGCCTCCATGTACTGGTATTTTCTACAGATTTTTTCCAGTAATTGACATCTAGTCTCAGGGTGTTGTGATTGGAAAAGATACTTGATATGATTTCAGTTTTTGTAAATTTACCAAGGCTCTATTTGTGACACAAGATGTGATCTATCCTGGAAAATGTTCGGTGTGCACTTGAAAAGAAATTGTATTTTACCGCTTTCAGGTGGAATATCCTATAAATATCAATTAAGTCTATATGGTCTATTGTGTCATTTAAAGCTTGTGTTTCCTTATTTATTTTATCTGGATGATGTGTCCATCGGTGTAAGTGGGGTGTTAAAATCTCCCACTATTACTGTGTTACTGTCAATTTCCCCTTTTATAGCTGTTAGCATTTACCTTATGTATTGAGGTGCTCCTATGTTGGGTGCATAGATATTTACAATTGTTATATTTTCTTGGATTGATCCCTTGATCATTATGTAGTGTCCTTCCTTGTTTCTTGTAATAGTCTTTATTTTAAAGTCTATTTTTTCTGATGTGAGTGTTGCTACTCCAGCTTACTTTTGATTCCCACTTGCATGGAATATCTTTTTCCATCCCCTCACTGTCAGACTGTATGTGTCCCTAGGTCTGAAGTGGGTCTGTTGTAGACAGCATATATACTAGTCTTGTTTTTGTATCCATTCAACTAGTCTGTGTCTTTTTTTTTTTTTTTTTTTGCGGTATGCGGGCCTCTCACTGTTGTGGCCTCCCCCGTTGCGGAGCACAGGCTCCGGACGCGCAGGCTCCGGACGCGCAGGCTCAGCGGCCATGGCTCACGGGCCCAGCCGCTCCGCGGCATATGGGATCCTCCCAGACCGGGGCACGAACCCGTATCCCCTGCATCGGCAGGCGGACTCTCAACCACTTGCGCCACCAGGGAGGCCCTAGTCTGTGTCTTTTGGTTGGAGCATTTAATCCATTTACATTTAAGGTAATTATCTATATGTATGTCCCTATTACCATTTTCCTAATCGTTTTGGGTTTGTTCTTGTAGGTCTTCTTTCTTTTCTTCTGTTTCCCGCCTAGAGAAGTTCCTTTAGCATTTGTTGTAAAGCTGGTTTGGTGGTGCTGAATTCTCTTAGCTTTTGCTTGTATGTAAAGCTTTTGATTTCTCCATCAAATCTGAATGAGATCCTCGCTGGGTAGAGTAATCTTCATTGTAGGTTTTTGTGTTTCATCACTTTAAATATGTCCTGCCACTCCCTTCTGGCCTGTAGAGTTTCTGCTGAAAAATCAGCTGTTAACCTAATGGGAATTCCATTGTAGGTTATTTGTTGCTTTTCCCTTGCTGCTTTTAATATTTTTTCTTTTATTTAATTTTTGTTAGTTTGATTCATATGTGTCTTGGCATGTTTCTCCTTGGGGTTATCCTGCCTGCGACTCTGTGCAATTCCTGGACTTGGGTGGCTTTCATTTCCCATGTTAGGGAAATTTTCAACTATAATCTCTTCAAATATTTTCTCAGGCCCTTTCCCTTTCTCTTCTAGTTCTGGGACCCCTATAATTTGAATGTTAGTGCATTTAATGTTGTCCCAGAGGTCTCTGAGACTGTCCTCAAATCTTTTCATTCCTTTTTCTTTCTTCTGTTCTTTGGCAGTTATTTCCACCATTCTATCTTCCAGGTCACTTATTCGTTCTTTTTCCTTAGTTATTCTGCTGTTGATTCCTTCTAGTGTATTTTTCATTTCAGTTATTGTTCATCACTGATTGTTGGTCCTTTAGTTCTTCTAGGTCCTTGTAAATCTTCTCGACTCATGTCTCCATTCTATTTCCGTGATCTTGGATCATCTTTACTATCATTACTCTGAATTCTTTTTCATGTAGATTGCCTATTTCCTCTTCATTTATTTGGTCTTGTGGGATTTTACCTTGCTCCTTCCTACATAACATATTTCTCTGTCATCTCATTTTGTCTAACCTACTGTGTTTATGGTCTTCTTTCCACAGGCTGCAAGGTCAAAGTTCCTCTTACTTCTCTTGTCTGCCCCCTGCTGAATGACATTGGTCCAGGGGCTTATGTAGGCATCTTGGTGGGAGGGCCTGGTGCCTGTATTCTGGTGGGTGGAGTTGAGTCTTTTCCCTCTGAAGGCCAGGGCCTCTTCAGGTGGTGTGTTTTGGGGTGTCTGTGAGCTTAGTATGACTTTAGGTGGCCTGTTTACTGATGGGTGTGGCTGTGCTCCTGTCTTCCTGGTTCTTTGGCGTGAGGTGTCTAGTACTGGAGCCTGCAGGCTGTTGTGTGGGACTTGGTCTTGGTATTGATATAGATACATCTGGGAGCACGCACGCTGATTAATATTCCCTGGATCAAGGAATTCTTTGGTGGTCTAGTGTCCTGGACTCTGTGCTCCCACCCCAGAGGCCCAGGCCTGACCCTTGGCCAGGGAACCAAGAGTCCACAAGCTGCACAGTGCAACATGAGAGAAAAGAGAGGGAAAAAAAAAAAAAGGAAAGGAAAAAAAAGTAAAAATTAAAGAAAGCAAACAGATGAACAAAACCTAAGACAAATAGCGAAACAACATCAAACAAACAGCAGCAACAACAGCACAACACACACACACACACGCTCAGAAAAAAGAGGGAAAAAAATTTAAGGAAAACGAGGGAACAGAAAAACAAAAGTTCTATAATTAGAACAGTCAAGAAGAACTAAACTAACAAAAACAAAGAATGAAAAATAAAAACAGAAAGCAAACAGAGAACAAAAACAGCGAAGAAAAAATAAAATATACACACAAAAAAACATGAAAAAGACTCCCTCTTGTGAGACCACCAGAATCACAACTAACTGCTGAACAATCATCAACAGGAAGACACTGGAACTCATCAAAAAAGATACCCCACATCCAAAGACAAAGGAGAAGCCACAATGAGACGGTAGGAGGGGTGCAATCACAATAAAATCAAATCCCATAACTGCTGGGTGGGTGACTCACAAGCTGGAAAACACTTATACCACAGAAGTCCACCCATTGGAGTGAAGGTTGTGAGCCCCACGTCAGGCTTCCCACCCTGGGGGTCCAGGAACAGGAGGAGGAATCCCCAGAGAATCAGACTTTAAAGGCTAACAAGATTTGATTGCAGGACTTCAACAAGACTGGAGGAAACAGAGACTCCATTCTTGAAAGGCACACACAAAGTAGTGTGCGCATCGGGACCCAGGGGAAGGAGCAGTGACCCCATAGGAGACTGAACCAGACCTACCTGCTAGTGTTGGAGGGTTTCCTGCAGAGGCGAGGGGTGGCTGTGTCTCACAGTGAGGACAAGGACATTGGCAGCAGAAGTTCTGGGAAGTACTACTTGGCGTGAGCCCTCCCAGAGTCCACAATTAGCCCAACCAAAGAGCCTGGGTAGGCTCCAGTGCTGCGTCACCTCAGGCGAAATAAACAACAGAGAGGGAACCCAGCCCCACCCATCAGCAGAAAAGTGGATTAAAGTTTTACTGAGCTCTTCCTACCAGAAGAACAGCCAGGTCTACCCAACACGAGTCCCTCCCATCAGGAAACTTGCACAGACCTCTTAGATAGACTCAACCACCAGAGGGCAGACAGCAGAAGCAAGAAGAACTAAAATCCTGCAGCCTGTGGAACAAAAACCACATTCACAGAAAGATAGACATGATGAAAAGGCAGAGGGCTATGTATCAGCTGAAATAACAAGATAAAACCCCCAAGAAACGATGAAATGAAGTGGAGATAGGCAACCTTCCAGATAAAGAATTCAGAATAATGATAGTGAAGATGATCCAAGACCTTGGAAAAAGAATGGAGGCAAAATCGAGAAGATGCAAGAAATGTTTAACAAACACCTAGAAGAACTAAAGAACAAACAAACAGAGATGGACAATACAATAACTGAAATGAAAACAACACTAGAAGGAATCAATAGCAGAATAACTGAGGCAGAAGAACAGATAAATGACCTGGAGGACAGAATGGTGGAATTCACTGCTGCGGAACAGAATAAAGAAAAAAGAATGAAAAGAGATGAAGACAGCCTAAGAGACCTCTGGGACAACATTAAACGCAACAACATTCTCACTATAGGGTCCCAGACGGAGAAGAGAGAGAGAAAGGACCTGAGAAAATATTTGAAGAGATTATAGTCGAAAACTTCCCTAACATGGGAAAGGAAATAGCCAGCCAAGTCCAGAAGTGCAGAGAGTCCCATACAGGATAAACCCAACGAGAAACACACTGAGACACATAGTAATCAAATTGGCAAAAATTAAAGACAATGAAAAATGATTGGAAACGGCGAGGGAAAAACAACAAATAACATACAAGGGAACTCCCATAAGGTTAACAGCTGATTTCTCAGCAGAAACTCTACAAGCTAGAAGGGAGTGACATGACATATTTAAAGTGAAGAAACTACAACTACAACCAAGATTAGTCTACCCAGCAAGGATCTCATTCAGATTCAATGGAGAAGTCAAAAGCTTTACATACAAGCAAAAGCTAAGAGAATTCAACACCACCAAACCAGCTCTACAACAAGTGCTAAAGGAACTTCTCTAAGTGGGAAACACAAGAGAAGAAAAGAACCTACAAAAACAAACACAAACAATTAAGAAAATGGTCATAGGAACATACATATCAATAATTACCTTAAATGTGAAAGGATTAAATGCTCCAAACAAAAGACACAGGCTCGCTGAATGGATACAAAAACAAGACCCATATATATGCTGTCTACAAGAGACCCACATCAGACCTAGCGACACATACAAACTGAAAGTGAGGGGATGGAAAAAGATATTCCATGCAAATGGAAATCAAAAGAAATCCGTAGTGGCAATACTCATATCACACAAAATAGACTTGAAAATAAAGAATGTTACAAGAGACAAGGAAGGACACTACATAATGATCAAGGGCTCAATCCAAGAAGAAGATATAACAATTATAAATATATATGACACCCAACATAAGAGCACCTCAGTACATAAGGCAACTGCTAACAGCTATAAAAGAGGTAATCGACAGTAACACAATAATAGTGGGGGACTTTAACACCTCACTTACACCAATGGACAGATCATCCAAGCAGAAAATTAATAAGGAAACAAAAGCTTTAAATGACACAAAAGACCACATAGATTTAATTGATATTTATAGGACATTCCTACCAAAAACAGCAGATTACACTTTCTTCTCAAGTGTGCATGGAACATTCTCCAGGATAGATCACATCTTGGGTAAGAAATCAAGCCTCAGTAAATTTAAGAAAATTGAAATCCTAGCATGCATCTTTTCTGACCACAATGCTATGAGATTAGAAATCAATTACAGGGACAAAAACATAACAAACACATGGAGGCTAAACAATACATTACTAAGTAATCAAGAGATCACTGAAGAAATCAAAGAGGAAATCAAAAAATACCCAGTGAGAAATGACAATGAAATGAAAACACGAAGATCCAAAACCTATGGGATGTAACAAAAGCAGTTGTAAGAGGGAAGTTTAAAGGAATACAAGCCTACTTCAAGAAATAAGAAAAATCCCTAATAAACTATCAAACCTTACAAGTAAAGGAACTAGAGAAAGAAGAACAAACAAAACCCAAAGTTAGTAGAAGGGGAGAAATCATAAAGATCAGAGCAGAAATAAATAAAATAGAAAGAAAGAAAACAATAGCAAAGATCAATAAAACTAAAAGCTGGTTCTTTGAGAAGACAAATGAAATTTACAAGCCATTGGCCAGACTCATCAAGAGAAAGAGGGAGTGGACTCAAATCAATAAATTTAGAAATGAAAAAGGAGAAGTTACAATAGACACCGCAGAAATACAAAGCATCCTAATAGACTACTACAAGCAACGCTATGCCAATAAAGTGGACAACCTGGAAGAAGTGGACAAATTCTTAGGAAGGTATAACCTTCCAAGACTGAACTAGGAAGAAATAAAAAATATGAAGAGACCAATCACAAGTAATGAAATTGAAACTGTAATTAAAAAATCTTCCAACAAACAAAAGTCCAAGACCAGATGGCTTCACAGGTGAATTCTATCAAACATTTAGAGAAGAGCTAATACCCATCCTTTTCAAATGCTTCCAAAAAATTGCAGAGGAAGGGACACTCCCAAACATTCTATGAGGCCACCATCACCCTGATACCAAAACCAGACAAAGATACTACAAAAAAAGCAAATTACAGACCAATATCACTGATGAATATAGATGCAAAAATCCTCAACAAAATACTAGCAAACAGAATCCAGAAGCACATTAAAAGGATTACACACCATGATCAAGTGGGATTTAACTCAGGAATGCAAGGATTCTTCAATATACACAAATCAATCAATGTGATAAGCCATATTAACCAATAGATGAATAAAAACCATATGATCATCTCAATAAATGCAGAAAAAGCTTCTGACAAAATTTAACACCCATTTATGATAAAAACTCTCCAGAAAGTGGGCATAGAGGGAAGCTACCTCAACATAATAAAGGCCATATATGACAAACCCACAGCAAACATCATTCTCAATGGTGAAAAACTGAAAGCATTTCCTCTAGGATCAGGAATAAGATAAGGATGTCCATTCTCACTACTGTTATTCAACGTAGTTTTGGAAGTCCTAGCCATGGCAATCAGAGAAGAAAAAGAAATAAAATGAATCCAAATTGGAAAAGAAGAAGTAAAACTGTCACTGTTTGCAGGTGACATGATACGATACATAGAGAATCCTAAAGATGTCACCAAAAAGCTACTAGAGCTAATCAATGAATTTGGTAAAGTTGTAGGATACAAAATTAATGCAGAGAAATCTCTTGCATTCCTATACATTAATGATGAAAAATCTGAAAGAGAAATTAAGGAAACACTCCCATTTACCACTGCAACAAAAAGAATAAAATACCTAGGAATAAACCTACCTAGGGAGACAACATACCTGTGTGCAGAAAACTATAACACACTGCTGAAAAAAATAAAAGATGATACAAACAAATGGAGAGATATACCATGTTTTCTGGATTGGAAGAATCAATATTTTGAAAATGACTATACTATCTAAAGCTATCTACAGATTCAGTGCAATCCCTATCAAATTACCAGTGACATTTTTTACAGAAGTAGAACAAAAAAATCTTAAAATTTGTATGGAGACACAAAAGACCCTAATAGCCAAAGCAGTCTTGAGGGAAAAAAACTGAGCTGGAGGAATCAGACTTCCTGACTTCAGACTATTCTACAAAGCTACAATCATCAAGACATTATGTACTGGCACAAAAAGAGAAATATAGATCAATGGAACAAGATAGAATGCCCAGAGATAAACCCATGCACCTATGGTCAACTAATCTATGACCAAGGAGGCAAGGATATACAATGGAGAAAATACAGTCTCTCAATAAGTGGTGCTGGGAAAACTGGACAGCTACATGTAAAAGAATGAAATTAGAACGCTCCCTAACACCATGCACAAAAGTAAACTTGAAATGGATTAGAGACCTTAATGTAAGACTGGACACTATAAAAGTCTTAGAGGAAAACATAGGAAGAATACTCTTTGACATAAATCGCAGCAAGATCTTTTTTGATCCACCTCCTAGAGTAATGGAAATAAAAACAAAAATAAACAAATGGGACCTAATGAAACTTAAAAGCTTTTGCAAAGGTAAGGAAACTACAAACAAGATGAAAACACAACCCTCAGAATGGGAGAAAATATTTGCAAACGAATCAACAGACAAAGGATTAATCTCCAAAGTATATAAACAGCTCATGAAGCTCAATATTAAAAAAACAAACAACCCAATCAAAAAATGGACAGAAGACCTCAATAGACATTTCTCCAAAGAAGACATACAGCTGGACAAGAAGCACATGAATAGCTGCTCAACATCACTAATTATTAGAGAAATGCAGATTAAAACTACAATGAGGTATTACCTCAATCCAGTTAGAATGGGCATCATCAGGATATCTACAAACAACAAATGCTGGAGAGGGTGTGGAGAAAAGTGTGCACTGTTGGTGGAAATATAAATTGATACTGCCACTATGGAGAACAGTAAGGAGGTTCCTTTAAAAACTAAAAATAGAATTACCATATGACCCAGCAATCCCACTACTGTGCATATACCCAGAGAAAACCATAGTTCAAAGAGACACATGCACCCCAATGTTCATTGCAGCACTATTTACAATAGTCGAGTCATGGAAGCAACCTAAATGCCCCTCGATACACGAATGGATAAAGAAGATGTGGTACATATATACAATGGAATATTACTCAGCCATAAAACGGAATGAAATTGTGTCATTTGTAGAGACGCGGATGGATCTAGAGACTGTCATACAGAGTGAAGTAAAGCAGAAAGAGAAAAACAAATATCGTATATTAATGCACATATGTGGAACCTAGAAAAAGGGTACAGATGAACCGGTTTGCAGGGCAGAAATAGAGACACAGAAGTAGAGAACAAATGTATGGACACCAAGGCGGGACAGCGTTGGGAGGTGGGGGTGGGGGTGGGATGAATTGGGAGATTGGGATTGACATGTATACACTAATATGTATAAAATGGAGAACTAATAAGAACCTGCTGTATAAAAAAATAAAATAAAATTCAAAAAAAATTGAAAAAAAGAAATAAAATAAAAAACAAAGAACAAAAGCAAGGAAAAAACCACAAAGCAACAACAGTAAAGTAAAAATAGAAAAATTTAAAATAATATATTTTGAAAAAAGATTAAGAATATAAGAATAAAAATCAAAAATAAAAGATAAAAGGTAATATAAACAACAACACCAACAGCTGAGCAAAAAAAACAAAAAAATATTAGTCCTTAGAATATTTTCCTGGGGCCTCCTCTGTCAGTGTACTTGCTCCCAGAGTGACCCAGTGCCAATCCCCGCCTCCTCAGGAGGCCCTCCAATACCTCTAGGTAGGTCTCTGGACCTGCTGTGGGAACTGTGGAGCCAGCAGAGACTCTGACCTGGCCCGATTCCTGAGTGTACTTGTCCCCAGATTCCAGTGCTGTGACGGCTAGACTGGTCTCAAATGTTGAAACACTCATTGTCTATTCAGGTATTCCACAGATGCAGGATTTACCCAGCCGACATTGGGGGTTTAATCCACAGCTTGTGCAGCTGCACAGCAAGATTTCCATTTCTCTTTCTTAGTCGCACTGCCCCTGAAGCTCAGTTTTGGTTTTGACCCCACCTCTCTGTGTGCGCCGCCCTCAGGAGTCTGCTGCTTGCCCCAGCAGGAGAGAGCAAAAGCAGCGACTACTTGGGGCACCTTTCTCCCTCATGTTGGGGCCTGGATACTGTGGCCACAGTTGAAGTGTCTGCAAGTTGCCTGCAGCAACGGGTCCAGCAAACAGTTAGAATAGACTGTGGCACTGGCAAATGGGAGCAGGGGCAGCCTGCCCCCCCGCCACCCCCGTACCTCTCAACAATGGTGCCTCGCTTTCCAGGCAGCCTACTCTTCCTCTAGGGGCATTCCTGGCCATGCCTCCCCTCACTCTCATCCCCTCTGCTGTATCCACGTAGCCCACAGCATTCCTCTCCCTGGATTCCTTCTCCCAGCCCCATGCTTTAGCACTCAGCCCCCTCCAGCATCTGCAGACTCTTGTCCCAGCCAGGGGCGCCCAGGCCTGACTCCCAAGGAGGCTTTGGGATGGGCAGTGCTCAGGCCCCTGGAACCCATGCAGGCGGAGGAGACCCTGGTCCAGGGGAGGAGTGGGCCTGCTCAGATGGGAGCTCCTCCCAGTGCCCACAGAGGGTGAAGAAGCTGGCGGTTGGGGGTTGGCAAAAGGGCTTATAATGGCGGCTCCACCCCTTGCACACCACTTGACAATGACCCCTTGCTTTTATGGTATCTCAGGCTTCTGCAGACTTACCCAGTTGTGGAGTTTCTTACTCTTGTCCCTTCAGGCTCTCTTTCCACAGCCAACGGCTGTCCCTTCCCTAGGTGCACACTCCAAACCCCACTTTCCAGCACCCAGCCCCCTTTTGCAACAGGTGACTTGTGATTCAGGGATGTGCAGAGCAGTGGTGTAGACCCTGAATACAGTTCTTACTTTGTCCTGCCTTCCACAGACTGTCTGCTGCATTCTCCTTTGATCCCCGAAACGTGCTTTTCTGTCACAGCTTATTCTCCCACCGCGAGGGAGTTTTTCTGAGTGTGGGAACCTCCGCTCACCTTCAGCTTCCCACCATGGTTGCTGGTCCCTTTTTTGATTCCTCTTTTCTTTTTTTTCTTTTCTTTCTTTTTTTTAGGTGTCCAAAGTTTTCCGCTAATGTTCAGCAGGTGATCTGTGGGAATTGTTCCATCTGTAGATGAATTTGTGATGTACCCGTGAGCGACGAATTCTACATTCTCCTATTCCGCCATCTGGATTCCCTCCCTCCTCCTTTTAACTTTTGTAATGTAGTAAATAACTCCTTTTCATTTGTACTATTAATACTTTTAGTTTTCTCTCTTTTCCTTTATCAGTCTAGCTAAAAGATTATCAATGTTGTTGATCTTTTCAAAGAACTAACTTCTAATTTTGTTGATTTTCTCTATTTTTTTTATTTTCCATTTCATTTATTGCACTCTAGTCTTTATTATTTTCTTCTTTCTGCTTGCTTTGGATTTAGTTTATGCTTCTTTTTCTAGTTTATTAAGGCAAAACTTTAGGCAACCGATTTGAGATCTTCTTTTTTAATACTGGTGCTTATAGCTATAAATTTCACTCTAAGCATATATTTAGCTGTGCCATAAGTTTTTTGTGTGTGTATTTTCATTTTCATTCATTTCAATGTATTTCCTAATTTCCCTTGTGATTTATTCTTTGACCAACTGATTATTTATGAGTGTGTTGTTCAATCTCCTCATATCTGAGAATTTTCCAAATTTCCCTGTTATTGATTCCTAATTTTATTCCATTGTTGTTGGAGAACATATGTTGTATGATTTCAGTCCTTTTAAATTTATTGAGGCTTGTTTTATGGCCTAACATGTGATCTTTCCTTGAGAATGTTCCATGTGCTCTTGAGAAGACTGTATATTCTGCTGTTTTTTTTTTCTCATAGCTACTGTGTGTGTGTGTGTGTGTGTGTGTGTGTGTGTGTGTGTGATGAGAACACTTAAGATCTACTCTCTTAGCAGATTTCAATTATACAACACAGTATCATTAACTACCGTCACCGTCATGTACATTGGATCCCCAGAACTTATTTATCTTATAACTGAAAGTTATACCATATGACTGACATCTCCCCATTTCTTCTGCCCTCCAGCTTTTAGCAACCACTGTTTGACTCTCTGGTTGTATGAGTTCAATTTTTTTAGAGTCCACAGATAATCGAGATCATACAGTATTTGTATTTTTCTGCCTGGCTTATTTCATTTAGCATAACATCCTCTAGGTTCATCCATGTTGCTGTAAATGGCAGGACTTCTTTTTTATGAAAGAAAGTATTCCATTGTATATGTGTGTGTGTGGGGGGGTGTATTTGTGTGTTTGTGCATGTATATATGTATTTATGTTTCACATTTTCTTTATCCATTCATCCTTTGACAGATACCTACGTTTTTTTCCATGTCTTGGATAATTTGAATAATGCTGCAATGAACCTGAGCTTCCAAGGTCAAGGTTCTAGCTGATTCATTTTCTGGTAGGTGCTCTCTTCCTAGCTTGTCTTCTCACTATGATGATGTTCTCACTATATCCTCACATGGCCTTTCTTCTGTGTACAGAGAGAGAAGAAGTGAGCTCTCTGGTGTTTCTTCATATAAGGACACTAATCCTATCAGATCAGAGCCCCACTCTTATGACATCATTTAACCTTAATTATCTATATATAGGCCCTATCTCCAAATACAGTTACACTTGGGGTAGGGCTTCAATATAGGAATTTGGGGAGCATGCAAATATTCAGTCCATAACAACGCTTAACACTTAACACAATGGCTATAAATAGTCCTAAAATAGACTAAAGAAGGACCACATTAAAAATACGTGCCATTCAAAAAAAGCCGTTAAGACTGAAGTCTGGGAACTACCATGGCAGTTTGTTGGCACATGGATATATATTGATTATTTTATTCACATTGAAAGAGTAAAAGGAAGAGAGAATTCATCTATAAGATGTAAGCATTCTCATGCTCAGAGAAAGATACCTTTGGGTACCACTGTTTTGTGAGGTGAGGTCCTATGTTGTCACCCCAAGCTGTGTTCACCCCAATACTTCAGTGTTTCTGAATGTGGCTGGAGGACTCATAGGATGAGGTTGCTGAAGATCTATTTGCTTGGTGAAAGAACAATGCTTCAGGGTCAGAGTGAAGGAAAAACTCAGAAAAGAGCAAAATGCCTGACACTCAGTTTGCCATTGTGTTGGCTTTCTTCCATTTCTCCCTCCTCTCTACCCTTCTCTACCCTGTTTTTTCCTCCAGAAAGCTGACCTATATGGAGTACATCAATGGGCTTCCTCACCCTTTAGCTTTTACCTGAAGACAATTATCCAATCCAAGTTTTAAAAGAGATAAGGTAAATGGCTGGAAACTGGTCACATGTCAAAATGGAGCTAGATAACGAAAGCCAGTAAGGCCTGAAATTGAATGAGGTGAAGGCCAAAGGAAGCTGATGTTGAGCAAAGACCTTCAGGGTAGGGACTTCCCTGGCGGCCCAGTGGTTAAGACTTCGCCTTCCAATGCAGGGGGGTGCAGCTTCCATCCCTGGTTGGGGAGCTGAGATCCCACATGCCTCGTGGCTTGTGGCCAAAAAACCAAAACAGAAGCAATATTGTAACAAATTCAATAAAGACTTTAAAAATGGTCCACATCAAAAAAAAATCTTAAAAAAAAAAAGACCTTCAGAGTAGATGGAGAGATTCCCAAGCCAACATGCATAAAACTGTAGCTGTTTTTAATATAGTTTGAGCCTTGATGGGTATGGGCCTCTAAGAGCTTTTATAGAAGCAAGAGAAGAGCAGATTTAATGCTCTGGGTTCTTAGCAATAAGAATTCAGATAGCAAGAAACATAGCCAAGTATTTAAGTAATCACTGTGTTGCATAAGAACAGAAGACTGCTGCAGTCCAGCCTAAGTCATTATAAAGAAGAATTCAACTACATACTAACTCAAGAAGACAAAGGTCATAGCTGTGAAGGAAGAACAATGATTTTATTTGGATCTGGTTGTTGCATGGCATGACACATACTAAAAGTTACTTTCTCTGGAGTAAAATGCAGGAGATTTTGTATTTCTGGAGTAAAATATATTGGGTTTTGAATTTCCAGCAGTATCGTCTAAGATATTACAAGAGCCATGAAGTAAAGAGGGGGTAGTCATTCTTCAGGGCCATCACAATTGTCAAAATGAAAACAGATCATATGTTATTAAATAGGAATGCTTATAAATGGCTATTGCTGTGCTAGAGCTGGGGATAATCTAAAAGCCTCATAATTTTGCCCAATAGAGGAACCCATTTTCAGTCAGGCTGTAATCAGGAAGAAATTCTTTCACCTCAGGGGAATGTTATATATAATATGGTGTGTATAACTATGGTAGGGTTACCAAATATTATACAGGCATACTTGGGCCTTCAGCCTCATACACTCCTCTCTCCACCACAGACCATGTTCTGGTACTTTCATAGAGGCATGTGTCCTACCTCTGAATACCAGGAACTTCTTGTGTTCTGTAAAGGAGGCCAGAAGGACAGGAGTCCTGTAAGAACTTCTGTGCCCAAGAGAGGGAAGAGGGCACGAAGGCCAGGACCCTTCCCACTGAGAAGTGGAACTTGGCTGAGTTTTGCATTTGTTTTATGTGATGGGAAAGAAGATACAAAAGAGCCCGCTAGAACAAGCCTTGTGGGTATGAGAAGGAAGAGAGAATTCATGCTGCACGTGTGTGTGTGTGACTTTTGCTGCATGATGGTCCCATCCACTATGTCAGGTGGTCCAAACAAACTCCTGGAATGTAGCTGATCAGTCTTCTCCAGAAGGAAGAAGAGGAATTGGGAGAAAGAAAGCTCCCCTGAGAGGCTCCCTCACAAGCTATCTAAAGTGCTCAATTGATGTTTTATCTTTTATTTGTTTTTTGTCTTAGATATTATCCTGAATGAGCAGAACGTGCTTTTCCTCCCCAAGAGTTTGTTGCACAAACTTAAGAATGATAAACACAGATGCCTTCCTAGAAATACAGTGCTATTAAACCAGACAGTTGGAAGGAAACTTTGATAACATCTAATGAAATCCAGTGCTCTCATTCATGTCTGGAGATCAGACCCAGATAAGTTAAGTGAGTTCCACAAGAGCATCCAGATACTTAATGGTAGGAACAAGTATGGGGTTTACTGTAGCAGAGGTAGAGTTGACTACAACTCAGTATTTTATTACAGGTAAAAGCCATGTAAGCCAATCACACCCTAGCTCACATACTCAGAAGGAATAAACTAAACCATACGTCAAAAGGAGACAAAGTGTCCTCAAACGGCCTTGCAGAACCAGTCTAGTTTCTTACACATAAGGTACCTCTCTTATTTTTATCTCGAATGATATTTTATTAATACTTAACCTGGTGGTGAAGCTGAAAAACTCTCTCTCTCGGGAATTACAGAATTACCAAGGGCTTCTGTAATGTGCAACTCGCCTAGACAGAAATAAGCTGTGTTAACAGAGTATTTTGTTAACAATGCTATTTATCTGGTTTTCTCCATGCTGGGTATTGGAATTGTTATTGTAAAACTCAGATAGGGCCCACCTAGCCCAGTTAAGACTTATTTAACTCAGGATTTTGTAAGACTAGTAGTAGATGTGTTGAGAATGACTAAACTCACACACCTGAATGAAAAAACTGTCTTTTAATATTGATATATCTTTTAATATATATCAGAACTGAAAACATCATAAAGCAATTGTTCTTAACTTTGAGGGAACTTTTTGAGATTCTGATGAAATTTATGGATATATCTTCCAGAAAAATTTTTATACACAAGAAGTTTTAGTTATAATTCACAGAAGTTCCATAGACCCCAAGGTCCATCCAAGGAGCCCAAGATAAGGCCCTCTGCTGTATCATGAGTTCTGGTATCATCTTTTAGTTCCTCTTTCAGCCATTTTGGCTAAGGGATTAGTCTCTGTTCTGGTCCAATCTGCATGACTTTCCTGCATCTCCTTCCTGCTTCTTTTTTGGGATGTCATTCTCTAGGTTCAGGGGCCTTAAAATTCTACCCTGAGAACTCCCTTTATGGGTGCATTGTTTTCACTCTAAGAGGTATAACAAAATTCTGGCTGCCAATTTTACTTTAATGCTAGGAATGACTTTAGTTCCTTTCTTTGACTCTATACGCCTCTCCTTGTCTGTCTAATTTCTAATGGTTCCATATTCCCTCCAGAGCTTAGAGGATAGGGGGAAGGGGAAAGTTTTATGTTGTATATGCATGCTGTATATAATTAGGGTAGCCGTATAATTTATAATCAAAACTGGTACACTTTGGGTGTAAAAAGGGTGTTATCAATAATTATACCCACGGGCTTCCCTGGTGGTGCAGTGGTTGAGAGTCCGCCTGCTGATGCAGGGGACGCGGGTTCATGCCCCGGTCCAGGAAGATCCCACATGCCGCGGAGCGGCTGGGCCTGTGAGCCATGGCCACTGAGCCTGCGCGTCCGGAGCCTGTGCTCCGCAACGGGAGAGGCCACAACAGTGAGAGGCCCGCGTACCACAAAAAAATAAAAATAAAAAATAAAAAAATAAAAAAATAATTATACCCACACATCCAGCACTGTCCTGACAAACTAGGCCATATGGTCCCACTAACCTAAAACTAAAGTACTGCTTGCTTTCCCTTTGCCCTTGTTGCTTGGGCATATACCTCTCTCAGGAGTCTTGTGAGAAGTAGTGGTTAGAACTTGGAAATGAAGAGGCCTCCAAGGTTAATTCAGAGCTAGAACCCAGTGTAGCCCCTCTAATATGCATGGGACAAAGCCTAAGCAGGTTTGTGACTCATCAGTGGTTGTTGAAGCTACTTTGCAATATAGCCTGCCAGATATGGTAACCCCTGGTGTTAATGCTGCAGCTGCACCAGGCTCAGGAACTAACCTGTGTGCTTTCTTATTTTTCCTACTTCTTGGAAACCCAATCCCACTATATAATTCATGGGTCAGAGTTCCCAGTGGGTGTGAATGATTAGTGGGTGTGAAATGGTCAAATAAGAATACACCAGGGCTGCAGTAACCAGGCTGGAAGTTGGACATTAGCACTTAAACCCTCCTGTCCCAGGGCACACTCAAAACACAAATGTGGCAAACCAGAGTCAAGGGCAGAGCACAGAATGCTCAAGTAAAGAAGCAACTGCTTTATGCATTCATCTCTCAGTGGACATTTAGGTTGTTTCCATGTCTTGGCTATTGTGAATAAGGCTGCTATGAACATAGGGGTACATATATCTTTTTGAATTACAGTTTTATCTGGATATATGCCCAGGAGTGGGATTACTGGATCATATGGCAACTCTATTTTTAGTTTTTTGAGGAACCTCCATACTGTTCTCCACAGTGGCTATATCAATTTACATTCCCACCAACAGTGTAGGAGGGTACCTGTTTCTCCACACCCTCCCTTGCATTTACTATTTGTGGACTTTTTGATCATGGCCATTCTGACTGGTGTGAGATGATACCTCATTGTAGTTTTGATTTGCATTTCTCTGATAATTAGTGATGTTAAACATCTTTTCATGTGTCTGTTGTCTATCTGTGTATCTTCTTTGGAGAAATGTCTATTTAATTCTGCCCATTTTTTGATTGGGTTTTTTGTTTTTTTGATATTGAGCTATATGAGCTGTTTGTATAGTTTAGAAATTAATCCCTTGCTATTTTTTAATCAAGTTATTTTTTGATGTTGAGTTGTATGAGCTGTTTACATATGTTGGATACTAACCCCTTATGAGTCATACCATTTGCAAATATCTTCTCCCATTCAGTAGGTTGTCTTTTTGTTTTGTTGATGATTTCCTTTGCTGTGCAAAAGCTTTTAAGTTTAATTAGGTCCCATTTATTTATTTTTGCTTTTATTTACTTTACTTTAGGACATGGACTCAAAAAATATTCCTGTGATTTATGTCAAAGAGTGTTCTGCCTATGTTTTGCTCTAGGAGTTTTATAGTATCCAGTCTTACATTTAGGTCTTTAATCCATTTTGAGTTTATTTTTGTATATGGGGTTAGAGAATGTTCTAATTTCATTGTTTTACATGTAGTCCAGTTTTCCCAGCACCACTTATTGAAGAGACTGTCTTTTCTCCATTGTATATTCTTGCCTCCTTTGTCACAGATTAATTGACCATAAGGGAAAGGGTTTATTTCTGGGCTCTCTATCCTGTTCCATTGATCTATGTGTCTGTTTTTGTGCCAGTACCATACTGTTTTTATTACTGTAGCTTTGTAGCATAGTCTGAAATCAAGGAGCATGATTCCTCCAGCTCTGTTCATCTTTCTCAAAATTGTTCTGACTATTTGGGGTCTTTTGTGTTTCCATACAAATTTTAAAATTATTTGTTCTAGTTCTGTGTAAAATGCCTTTGTTACTTTGATAGGGATTGCATTGAATTTGTAGATTGCATTGGGTAGTATGGTCATTTTAACAATAATGATTTTATTAATTTTGTCTTTTAACCTTCCTAAAACCTTTCTAAGTGGTTGCTCTACTGCCTTTACTGTATGTTGACCTTTACCAATGAGATTTTTCCTTTTGTAATTTTCATATTTCTAGTTGTGATCTTTTCTTTTCCACTTAGAGAAGTCCCTTTAACTTTTCTTGGAAAGCCAGTTTAGTGGTGCTGAACTCTTTTAAGTTTTGCTTGTCTGTAAAACTCTTTACCTCTCTTTCAAATCTGAATGATAGCCATGCCATGTAGAGTATTCTTGGTTATAGATTTTTTCCTTTCATCACTTTGAATATATTGTACCACTCCCTTTTAGCCTGCAAAGTTTCTTTTGAAAAGTCAGCTTATAGTTATGTAACTTGTTGCTTTTCTCTTGCTGCTTTTAATAGTTTCTCTTTATCTTTTTTTAAATATAAATTTATTTATTTATTTTTAATTTTTGGCTGCATTGGGTCTTTGTTGCTGCATGTGGGCTTTTCTAGTTGCATTGAGTGGGGGCTACTCTTTGATGCAGTATGCAGGCTTCTCATTGCGGTGGCTTCTCTTATTGAGAAGCACGGGTGTGCAGGCTTCAGTAGTTGTGGCACACAGGCTCAGTAGTTGTGGCTCACAGGCTCTAGAGCACAGGCTCAGTAGTCGTGGCACACGGGCTTAGTTGCTCTGCGGCATGTGGGATCTTCCCAGACCAGGGCTTGAACCCACATCCCCTGCATTGGCAGGTGGATTCTTAACCACTACTACATCCAGGAAGTCCCTCTTTATCTTTTTGATATTTTAATTATAATGTATCTTGTTGTAGTCCTCTTTAGGTTCATCTTGTTTGGGACTCTTTGTGATTCTTGGGCCTGGATATCTGTTTCCTGTCTCAGGTTAGGCAATTTTTCAGCCATTATTTTTCAAATAAGTTCTTGCCTCTTTTTTCTCTCTTCTCCTTCTGGGACCCCTATAATTCAAATGTTAGTATGCTTGATGTTGTCCCAGAGGGTTCTTAAATGACCCTCATTTTTAAAATTCTTTTTTATTTTTTTCTCTTCAATTTGGGTGATTTCCACTACTCTGTCTTCCAGTTTGCTGATCTGTTCCTCTGTATCATGTATTCTACTGTTGATTCCATCTGGTGAGTTTTTTTTAGTTGTTGTTTGTTTGTTTGTTTTTGCCACATCATGGATCTTAGTTCCCCAACCAGGGATCAAACCTGTTCCCCCTGCAGTGGAAGCACAGAGTCCTAACCACAAGACTACCAGGGAATTCCCTCTAGTGTATTTTTAAATTTTAGTTATTATATTCTTAAGCTGTTTGGTTCCTCTTTATGTTTTCTAATTTTTTGTTAAGATTCTTACTGTGTTCATAGAGGCAGTAATTTGAAAGGAGCCTAGTCAGACCCACCTGCTGATCTTGAAGGGCCTCCTGGTGAGGCAGGAGGCAACTAGGACTCCCACCGGGAATATAGGCACTGGCAGCAGCCATTTTGGGGAGCTCCTTCTATCATGAGGTCACTGGTGCTGGCAAGTGCCATACTGGAATCTTTCTTCTCGTGCATTAGCACCAGGAACTGACCCGCCCACCAGTGGACCAGCAGCAGTTCCAAGAACTCCCAGGCCACACAGCCATCTGTGCAGGGACCTAGCCCTTCCCACAGATGGGCTGGCAGCCACCACGTGAGGCAGGACATGACAGCCAATCAGGCTGGGGACTAGTGCCTCCTATCAGTGCACCCACAGTACTCAGCCCTGCCACAGCCTGGGTAGAGGACATCCCAAGAGCATATAGCTCTGGTGACCAGAGGCAAGTATGCTGCTGGGCTCCATAGAATGTCTCATAGATAGTTTCTCTGTAAATAGTTGTAATTTGTATATGTCCATGGGAGTAGGTAAACTCAGGGTCTTCCTACTCCACCATCATGGCCACCAAGCCTTCTCTAGACTGTTGCTTTAACAAGTTTATATCTTTCTGAAGGATACAAAGATACATCTGCTTTTCCATATGTAGGCATATTATAGACCATTGACACAGTAGAAATAGTATATGGGAGTATGTAACTTGCTCCATCAAAATTCCCTTATACAATAGTAAGTAGAACCTTGAGTACTGATATATCTCAACACTTGTGCTGATGGTATAAGAAAGAGGATAGGTGTGGAGGTAGAGGAGGGTAATATATGAACAGAGTCCTGAATGAAATGAGAGAGTGAACCATATCAAACTCTAAGGAAGAGTGTTCTAGTCAGAGGGAACAACAAGTGCAAAAGAGGTGGACACATGCTTTAGTTTTGAGGATCAGCATTCTCAGTGTGGAGAGAGAGGAGTAGGCAAAAGTTAGGAGAGCAGGCAGATCATGTGAAGTCTGATAGGCCTTCATAAGAATGAGTTTCAGTTTAAGTTTCAGTTTAAGTATGGCAGGAAGCCACTGAGAGTAAGCAAGGGAATTATCTGATCTGACTTGCATTTTTAAAAGCTCACCATGGTTGCTATATGGAGAATGAATATTTGGGGGCAAGTATGGAATCAAGAAAGACATTGCAACTGTACAGAAGTGGTGGCAGGGTGGAAGGAGTTTAGTATGGAAGGAGTGAATGAGAGGGAAAACTTTGTTCTGTTTCCTGGCCAGAGCCCCATCTCTGGTTCATCACTGCAATAATATCCTTAATATTATTTTAGGATTCCTTATTCTCTTGGGCCTTAAATAGACGTTGTAGTACATGTAGAAATGCTTCTAGGTAACTTGAATGCTAGTTACAGTTGGAGACTAAGAATTTTTTTAATGTTTTATTGAAGTATAGTTGATTTTCAAGTTTTCAGGTGTATAGCAAAGTTATTCAGTTATATACATATACATTATATATATATATATTCATTTTCACCTTCTTTTCCATTATAGATTATTACAAGATAATGAATATAGTTCCCTGTGCTATACAGTAGGTCCTTGTTGTTTATCTGTTTTACATATGGTAGTGTTTAACTGTTAATCCCAAATCCCTTATTTATTCCCCCCCACTTCCCTTTTCCCTTGGGTAACCATAAATTTGTTTTCTATGTCTATGAGTCTATTTCTGCTTTGTAAATAAATTTCTTTGTATCATTTTTTTAGATTCCACATATAAGTGATATCATATGATATTTGTCTTTCTCTGTCTGACTTACTTCACTTAATATGATCATCTCTAGGTCCATCCATGTTGCTGCAGATGGCATTATTTCATCCTTTTTTATGTCTGAGTAATATTCCATTTTATGGATATATATACACACCACATCTTCTTTATCCATTCAGCTGTTTATGGAAATTTAGGTTGCTTCTATGTCTTGGCTATTGTAAATAGTGCTGCTATGAACATTGAGGTGCATGTATCTTTTTGAATTAGAGTTTTCATATTTTCCGGATATATGCCCGGGAGTGGGGTTGCTGGCTCATATGGTAACTTTATTTTTAGTTTTTTAAGGAACCTCCATACTGTTCTCCATAGTGGCTTCACCAGTTTACATTCCCACCAACAGTGTAAGAGGGTTCCCTTCTTTCCACACCCTCTCCAGCATTTATTATTTGTAGACTTTTTGATGATGGCCATTCTGACTGGTGTGAGGTGATACCTCATTGCAGTTCTGATTTGCATTTCTCTAATAATTAGTGATTTTGAGCATCCTTTCATGTGCCTGCTGGCTGTCTATATGTCTTCTTCGGAGAAATGTCCATTAGGTCTTCTGATCACTTTTTGATTGGGTTGCTTGTTTTTTTGATATTAAGCTGTATAAGCTGTTTGTATATTTTGGAAATTAATCCCTTGTCGGATGCATCTTTTGCAAATATTTTCTCACAGTCCATAGGTTGTCTTTTTATTTTGTCCATGGTTTACTTTGCTGTGCAAAAACTTATAAATTTAATTAGGTTGCATTTGTTTATTTTTGCTTTTGTTTTCATTACTCTAGGAGACAGATCCCAAAAAAGTATTGCTGCGATTTATGTCAAAGAGTGTTCTGCCTATGTTTTTCTCTAAGAGTTTTATAGTATCCAGTCTTACACTTAGGTCTTTAATTGATTTTGAGTTTATTTTTGTATATGGGGTTAGAGAATATTCTAATTTCATTCTTTTACATGTAGCTGTCCAGTTTTCCCAGCACCACTTATTGAAGAGACTGTCTTTTTTCCATTGTATATTCTTGCCTCCTTTGTCACAGATTAATTGACCATAAGTGAAAGGGTTTATTTCTGGGCTCTCTATCCTGTTCCATTGATCTATGTGTCTGTTTTTGTGCTAGTATAACACTGTTTTGATGACTGTAGCTTTGTAGTATAGTCTGAAATCAAGGAGCATGATTCCTCCAGCTCTGTTCTTCTTTCCCAAGATTGTTTTGGCTATTTGGGGTCTTTTGTGTTTCCAAACAAATTTAAAAATTTTTTGTTCCAGTTCTTTGAAAAATGCCATTGGTAATTTGTTAGGGATTGCATTGAATTTGTAGATTGCATTGGGTAATATGGTCATTTTAACAATATTGATTCTTCCAATCCAACAACATGGTCTATTTTTCCATCTGTTTGTGTCATCTTTAATTTCTTTCATCAGCGTCTTATAGTTGAGTACAGGTCTTTTGGCTCCTTAGGTAGGTTTATTACTATATGTTTTATTCTTTTTTTTTTTTTTTTTTTTGTGGTACGCGGGCCTCTCAGTGTTGTGGCCTCTCCCGTTGCGGAGCACAGGCTCCAGACGCGCAGGCTCAGCGGCCATGGCTTACGGGCCCAGCTGCTCCGCAGCATGTGAGATCTTCCCAGACCGGGGCACGAACCCATGTCCCCTGCATCGGCAGGCAGACTCTCAGCCACTGCGCCACCAGGGAAGCCCTATTTTATTCTTTTTGATGAAATGATAAATGGGATTGTTGACTAAGTTTTTTTGTGGCTCCAAGGCACCTGACTGTATAATTTTCTCTAGCAGTGTTCAGAAGCCCAGGTGTATAATGAAGAAGGCAGGTGGTTTAATTAATCTAGAGTCAAGGTTTTGCTAGACATGTCTGGGGGATGAACAAAGGGGCCAAAATAATATTACCACAATTCTCACTAAATGTTAATATCTTAATCCACTACACAATCATATTGCAAGAGGTTATTACATGGTAAAGAGAGGAGGGTATCAAGGTAGGTAAGAGGACAGTAAGAGGAATGGTAAAGAGAGGATGGGAGAAGGAGGGGGGAATGAAAGAATGTCAAAAGGTACTGTCTAACAAAATAAATTATGAATGGTACAACTTCAGGTTTTTTTAGGAGAGTAATCCTTCCTGGAATTCCTCACATCATGTTGTTACATATCTGTAATTTACTTTATTTTTTTCTTTTTAAGAATTCTTTATTATTTTCAGATTGATCTTTTTAAATCAACGTAACAGCATCTCAACTCTCACTAAAGATACAAGTGAAAGGATTTTTTAAAGTCCCTCCCTACTTCCTGAAAATATTTCTTTTGCTGGGTGTTATTTGTGCTGAATGTTCAGATTGGTCCTTCAGTCCCTCTCTTTGAATCGCTAAGTCTTTTCACAATATCAGCATCTTTTCACCATTTACTCATGCTTTTTTTTAAACTTTTTATTTACATTGGAGTATAGCCGATTAACAATGTTGTGATAGTTCAGGTGCACAGCAAAGGGACTCAGCTGTACATATGCATGTATCCATCCTCCCCCATCCTCCCCTCCCATCTAGGCTGCCACATAACATTGAGCAGAGTTCCCTGTGCTGTACAGTAGGTCCTTGTTGGTTATCCATTTTAAATACAGCAGTGTACATGTCAATCCCCAACTCCCTGACTATCCCTTCCTCCCTTCCTTCCCCCGTGGCAACCATAAGTTCATTCTTTAAGTCTGTGAGTCTGTTTCGTTTTGTAAATATGTTCATTTGTATCATTTCTTTTTTAGCTTCCTCATATAAGGGATATCATACGATATTTCTCTTTCTCTATCTGACTTACTTCACTCAGTATGACAATCTCTAGGTCCATCCATGTTACTGCAAATGGCATTATTTCATTCTTTTTAATGGCTGAGTAATATTCCATTGTATATATATATATATATATATATACACCACATCTTCTTTATCATTATCAGTTCCTCTGTCAAGGGACATTTAGGTTGCTTCCATGTCTTGGCTATTGTAAACAGTGCTGCAATGAACATTGAGGTGCATGTATCCTTTCGGGCCATGTTTTTCTCTGAATATATGCCCAGATATGGGATTTCAGGGTCATATGGTAGCTCTATTTTTAGTTTTTTAAGGAACTTCCATACTGTTCTCCATAGTAGCTGTACTGATCTACATTCCCACCAACAGTGTAGGAGGGTTCCCTTTTCTCTACACCCTCTCCAGCATTTATTGTTTGTGGATTTTTTGAAGATAGACATTTTTTTTTTTTTTTTTTTTTTTTTTTTGCGGTATGCGGGCCTCTCACTGTTGTGGCCTCCCCCGTTGTGGAGCACAGGCTCCGGACGCGCAGGCTCAGCGGCCATGGCTCACGGGCCCAGCCGCTCCGCGGCATATGGGATCCTCCCAGACCGGGGCACGAACCCGTATCCCCTGCATCGGCAGGCGGACTCTCAACCACTTGCGCCACCAGGGAGGCCCCGAAGATAGACATTTTGACTGGTGTGAGGTGATATCTCAGTGTAGTTTTGATTTGCATTTCTCTAATAATTGGTGAGATTGAACATCTTTTCATGTGTTTCTTGGCCATCTGTATGTCTTCTTTGGAGAAATGTGTGTTTAGATCTTCTGCCCATTTTTTGATTGGGTTGTTTGTTTTGATGATATTAAGCCTCATGAACTGTTTGTAAATTTTGGAGACCAATCCCTTGTTGGTCACATCATTTGCAAATAGTTTCTCCCAGTCTGTGGGTTGTCTTTTAGTTTTGTTTATGGTTTCCTTTGCTGTGCAAAAGCTTTTGGTTTAATTAGGTCCCATTTGTTTATTTTTATTTTTATTTCCATTACTCTGGGAGACAGAGTGAAAAAGATATTGCTGTGATTTATGTCACAGAGTGTTCTGCCTATGTTTTACTCTAGGAGTTTTATAGTGTCCAGTCTCACATTTAGGTCTTTAATCCATTTTGAGCTTATTTTTATGTATGGTGTTAAAGAATGATCTAATTTCATTTTTTTACACATAGCTGTCCAGTTTTCCCAGCAACATCTGTTGAAGAGACTGTCTTTCCACCATTGTGTAGTCTTGCCTCCTTTGTCATAGATTAATTGGCCATAGGTGCTTGGGTTTATTTCTCTGCTTTCTATCCTGTTCCATTGATCTATATTTCTGTTTTTGTGCCATTACCATACTGTTTTGATGATTACAGCTTTCTAGTATAGTCTGAAGTCAGGGAGCCTGACTCCTCCAGCTCTGTTTTTCTTTCTCAAGATTGCTTTTGGTATTCAGGGTCTTTTGTGTCTCCATACAAATTTTAAGATTTTTTTGTTCTACTTCTGTGAAAAGTGCCATTGGTATTTTGATAGGGATTGCATTGAATCTGTAGATTGCCTTGGGTAGTGTAGTAATTTTGACAATATTGATTCTTCCAATCCACTAACATGGTATATATTTCCATCTTTTAGTGTCTTCTTTGATTTCTTTCACCAGCATCTTATACGTTTTGAGGTGCATGTCTCTTGTCTCTTTAGATAGGTTTATTCCTAGGTATTTTATTCTTTCTGATGCAGTGGTAAATGGGATTGCTTCTTGAATTTCTTTCTGATTTTTTTTTTTTTTTTTGCGGTACGCAGGCCTCTCACTGTTGTGGCCTCTCCCATTGCGGAGCACAGGCTCCAAACGCACAGGCTCAGTGACCATGGCTCACGGGCCCAGCTGCTCGGCAGCACGTGGGATCTTCCTGGACTGGGGCCCGAACCCGTGTCCCCTGCATTGGCAGGTGGACTCTCAACCACTGCACCACCAGGGAAGCCCTCTTTCTGATCTTTTGTTGATAGTGTATAGAAATGCAACAGATTTCTGTGTATAAATTTTGTAACCTGCAACTTTACCAAATTCATTGATGAGCTCTAGTAGTTTTCTGGAGGCATCTTTAGGATTTTCCATATATAGGATCATGTCATCTGCAAACAGTGACAGTTTAACTTCCTCTTTTCCAATATGGATTCCTTTCATTTCTTTTTCTTCTATGATTGCTATAGCTAGGTCTTCCAAAACTATGTTGAATAAAAGTGGCAGAAGTGGACATCCCTGTTTTGTTCCTGATCTTAGAGGAAATGCATTCAGCTTTTCACCATTGAGTATGATGTTAGCTGTAGGTCTGTTGTATATGGCCTTTATTATGTTGAGGTATGTTTCCTCTATGCCCACTTTCTGGAGACTTTTTATCATAAATGGACATTGAATTTTGTCAGAAGCTTTTTTTGCATCTATTGAGGTGATCATATGGTGGGTTTTTCTTTGAATTTTTGAATTTTATTTTATTTATTTTTTATACAGCAGGTTCTTATTAGTTGTCTATTTTATATGTATTAGTGTATATAAGTCAATCCCAATCTCCCAATTCATCCCACCACCAGATGATCATATGGTTTTTATTCTTCAATTTGTTAATGTGGTGTATCACACTGATTGATTTGTGGATATTGAAAAATCCTGGCATCCCTGGGAGAAATCCCTATTGATCATGGTGTATGATTCTTTTAATGCATTGTTGGATTTGGATTGCTAGTATTTTGTTGAAGATTTTTGCATCTATATTCATCAATGATATTGGTGTATAATTTTCTTTTTTGTGGTATCTTTGTCTAGTTTTGATATCAGTGTGTTGATGGTCTCATAGAGTGAATTTGGGAGTTTTCCTTCCTCTGCAATTTTTGGGAACAGTTTCAGAAGGATAGGTGTTAGCTCTTCCCTAATGTTTGATAGAATTCTCCTGTGAAGCCATCAGGTCCTGGACCTTTGTTTGTTGGAAGTTTTTGTTTGTTTGTTGTTTTTTTTTTCTTTTTGCGGTATGCAGGCCTCTCACTGTTGTGGCCTCTCCCGTTGCAGAGCACAGGCTCTGGACGCTCAGGCTCAGCGGCCGTGGCTCATGGGCCCAGCCGCTCCGCGGCATGTGGGATCTTCCCGGACCGGGGCATGAACCCGTGTCCCCTGCATCATCAGGCGGACTCTCAACCACTGCGCCACCGGAGAAGCCCTGTTGGGAGTCTTTTAATCACAGTTTCAATTTCAGTGCTTGTGATTGGTCTGTTTATATTTTCTATTTCTTCCTGGTTCAGTCTTTGCAGACTGTACCTTTCTGAGAATTTGTCCATTTCTTCCAGGTTGTCCATTTTATTGACAAATACATGCTTGTAGTATTCTCTTATGATCCTTTGTATTTCTGTGGTGTCAGTTGTAACTTCTTTTTCATATGTAACTTTATTGATTTGAGTCCGCCCCCTTTTTTTCTTTATGAGTCTGGCTAATGGTTTATCGATTTTGTTTATCTTTTCAAAGAACCAACTTTTAGTTTCCTTAATCTTTGCTATTGTTTTCTTTCTCCCTATTTCATTTATTTCTGTGCTGATCTTTATGATTTCTTTCCTTCTACAAACTTTAGGTTTTGTTTGTTCTTCTTTCTCTAGTTACTTTAGGAGTAAGGTTAGGTTGTTTATGTGAGATTTTTCTTGTTTCCTGAGGTAAGATTGTACTGCTGTAAACTTCCCTCTTATAATTGCTTTTGCTGCATCCCACAGGTTTTGGATCATTTTCATTCATCTCTAGGTATTTTTTGATTTCCTCTTTAATTTCTTCAGTGATCCATTGGTTGCTTAGTAGCATATTGTTTAGCTTACATGTGTTTGTGTTTTTTATAGTTTTTTTCTTGTAGTTTATTTCTAATCTCATAGTGTTGTGATCAGAAAAGATGCGTGATATGATTTCAGTTTTCTTAAATTTACCAAGGCTTGATTTGTGACCCAAGTTATGATCTATCCTGGAGAATATTCCATATGCACGTGAGAAGAAAGTGTAATCTGCTGTTTTTGGATGGAATGACCTATGAATATCAATTAAATCTATCTGGTTTATTGTGTCATTTAAAGCTTTTGTTTCCTTATTAATTTTCTATCTAGATAATCTGACCATTGGTGTAAGTGAGGTATTAAGGTCCCCCACTATTATTATGTTACTGTTGATTTTGTCTTGTATAGATGTTAGCATTTGCCTTATGTATTGAGGTGCTCCTATGTTGGGTGCATATATATTTATAATTGTTATATCTTTTTCTTGGATTGATCCCTTGATCATTATGTAGTGTCCTTCCTTGTCTCTTGTAACATCCTTTATTTTAAAGTCTATTTTATCTGATATGAGTATTGCTACTCCAGCTTTCTTTTGATTTCCATTTGCATGGAATATATTTTTCCATCTCCTAACTTTCAGTCTGAATGTGTCCCTAGGTCTGAAGTGGGTCTGTTTTAGACAGCATATATACCGGTCTTGTTTTTGTATCCAGTCAGCTAACCTGTGTCTTTTGGTTCGGCCATTGAATCTATTTGCATTTAAGGTAATTAACGATGTGTATGTTTCTATTACCATTTTCTTAACTGTTTTGGGTTTGTTTTTGTAAGTCCTATTCTTCTCTTGTGTTTCCCACTTAGAGCAGTTCCTTTAACATTTGTTGTAGAGCTTGTTTGGTGGTACTCAATTCTGTTAGCTTTTCTTGTCTGTAAAGCTTTTGATTTCTCTGTCGAATCTGAATAAGACCCTTGCCAGGTAGAGTAATCTTGGTTGTAGGTTTTTCCTTTTCATCACTTTAAATATATCGTGCCACTCCCTCTGTCTTGTAGAGTTTCTGTTGAGAAATCAGCTGATAACCTTATGGGAGTTCCCTTGTATGTTATTTGTTGTTTTTCCCTTGTTGCTTTTAATATTTTTTCTTTGTCTTTAATTTTTGTCAGTTTGATTACTTTGTGTCTTGGCATGTTTGTCCTTGGGTTTTTCCTGCCTGGGACTATCTGTGCTTCCTGGACTTGGCTGACTGTTTCATTTCCCACATTAGGGAAGTTTTCAGCTATTGTCTCTGCAGATATTTTCTCAGGTCCTTTCACTCTGTCTTCTCCTTCTGGCACCCCTATAATGCGAATGTCTGTGCATTTAATGTTGTCCCAGAGGTCTCTTAGGCTGTCTTCATTTCTTTTCATTCTTTTTCCTTTATTCTGTTCCACGGCAGTGATTTCCACCATTCTGTCTTTCAGGTCACTTATCCATTTTTCTGCCTCAGTTATTCTGCTATTGATTCCTTCTAGTGTATTTTTCATTTCAGTTATTGTATTGTTCATCTCTGTTTGTTTGTTCTTTACTTCTTCTAGGTCTTTGTTAAACATTTCTTGCATCTTCTCGATCTTTGCCTCCATTCTTTTTCTGAGGTCCTGGATCATCTTCACTATAATTATTCTGAATTTTTTTCTGGAAGGTTGCCTATCTCCACTTCATTTCATTGTTTTTCTAGGGTTTTATCTTGTTCCTTCATCTAGTACATAGTCCTCTACCTTTTCACTTTGTCTATCTTTCTGTGAATGTGGTTTTCATTCCACAGGCTGCATGATTGTAGCTCTTCTTGCTTCTGCTGTCTGCCCTCTGATGGATGAGGCTATCTAAGAGGCTTGTGCAAGCTTCCTCTTGGGAGGGACTGGTGGTGGGTTGAGCTGGGTGTTGCTCTGGTGGGCAGAGCTCAGTAAAACTTTAATCCAATTCTCTGCTGATGGGTAGGGCTGGGTTCCCTCCCTGTTGGTTGTTGGCCTGAGGTGACCCAACACTGAAGGGTACAGGCTGTTTGGTGGGGCTAATGGCAGACTCTGAGAGGGCTCAAGCCAAGGAGTTCTTCCCAGAACTTCTGCTGCCAGTGTCCTTGTCCCCATGGTGAGCCACAGCCACCCCCCGCCTCTGCAGGAGACCCTTCAACAGTAGAAGGTAGGTCTGATTCAGTCTTCTATGGGGTCACTGCTCCTTTCCCCTGGGTCCTCATGCACACACAATTTGTGTGTGCCCTCCAAGAGTGGAGTCTTTGTTTCCCCCAGTCCTGTCAAAGTTCTGCAATCAAATCCCCCTAGCCTTCAAAATCTAATTCTCTGGGGATTCCTCCTCCCATTGCCGGTACCCCCGGTTGGGAAGCCTGACAACATGGGGCTCAGAACCTGCACTCCGGTGGGTGGACTTCTGTGGTATAATTGTTCTCCAGTTTGTGAATCACCCACCCAGCGGTTATGGGGTTTGATTTTATTGTGATTGCGCCCTTCCTAGTGTCTCATTGTGGCTTCTCCTTTACCTTTTGATGTGTGGCATCTTTTTTGGTGAGTTCCAGTGTCTTCCTACCAATGATTGTTCAACAGTTAGTTGTGATTCTGGTGCCCTTGCAAGAGGGAGTGAGCACATGCCCTTGTACTCCACCATCTTGAACCAGTCTCTACACATTAAATCTTTATTCCCATTTCTTCACTCTCTCATAATGCAGGCCATGGGAAAAGTGTGTTTCCTTTTGTTTTAAGGATACACAATTAATTTTCCTGTTTATTCAAACTGACCACTTCTTGATGGTCTCTGGCTTACATATTTCAAATGCCAGAAAATTGTATGAAACTAGACCTATTTCATGGTCTGACTAAAGTCAGTGTCAATAATGTCAATTTTTAAATTAACATTTTTGGATCCACATTTTATGATTTATCCAGACTCCTAAATCTTTTTCCACTTCTATGTTTTGTGAATGTGTATTTACCATTTGTACAAAGTGCTACAGTGATCCCTTATCTCACATTTGAAGGTCTAGGAATGAACATATGGTCCCAAATAATCCAGTACTCCTAGTATCATTAGTACGAAAGCATAAATGATTCCCAGATATCCACATAGTTTGATTAATTAGGCTCAGAATTAGAGACTCTCCAAGTTGAGAGGGATGTTAAAGATCCTTCCAGCCAACTGCCCCTGTCAAGAGTCAGCCAGGTTCTGCTCACAGTCTGGGACTTGTCACTGACAAAAATGCTCTTTTTCCAGAGACAGTTTATTCCAGTTTGAAGCAGCTTTAACTGCCAGACAGTTCTTATTTAAATAGAAATTCTTCTCCTTATGACTTCCACTAGCCTCTTTTTCTATGGTTTCTTTAGTATCATGATGAATACATCAATTTTTCTTTTACTTATTAGCCCTTTAAATATTTGAAAGTAGTTTTTGTGCCCCCATCACAGCTTTAAAACAAACAGAGACAAATATCTTTATTGAAGAACACAGAAAGAACTCTGGGTTCTTTAACTTTTTTTTAACTTTCCTTCTGTTTATGTTTTTTTTACATCTGACTTATAAGACATCATATATGGGCTTCCCTGGTGGCACAGTGGTTGAGAGTCCCCCTGCCGATGCAGGGGACACGGGTTCGTGCCCTGGTCCGGGAAGATCCCACATGCCACGGAGCGGCTGGGCCCGTGAGCCATGGCCACTGAGCTTGCGCGTCCAGAGCCTGTGCTCCGCAACAAGAGAGGCCACAACAGTGAGAAGCCTGCGTACCACAAAAAAAAAAAAAAAAAAGACATCACATATAAAATGTTTTTTAAACTTTTATTAAATTTTTACATAAATCATCTGAGCTTTAGTAGAAGTATTTGAAAATTACAGATAGATATCTTAGTATAAGTATGCCCAGAAACAGATGAAACAAGGATTTGAGTGTAAGCAGATTATTTCGGAAATACAGAGTACTTATGGGAATGAAGGAGTAATGTAACGAAGAGAATCCAACCAGTGAAGGGTGTGTTATTAAGCCAAATATCACAGTGGGCTACTAAAGAGAAATCTCATGGAGAAATCCTGAGAAATGCTGTAAAAAACTGCCTCAGAATGAGGTCACCTCAAGGGTGAGCTACTACCTCAGCATTTTCAGCCTGCTGCCAAACAAGCTGTCTTCCACAGTTCTGGAATAAAAAGCTGTCAGACACAGAGGAAGCCATTAGAAGTTGGCTGCAGTACTACATGGGACACTGGCAGCATCTGTGATAATAATCAAAATAATTATAACTATAATTATTAATGAATAAAATTTTGATGTAATTCTATTCAGAATTTTTCTATATATATATTTATATGACTATAAGTTATCATAAATAAGGTCATTCTGGACTTCCATGGTGGTGCAGTGGTTAAGAATACACCTGCCAGTGCAGGGGACACGGGAAAGATCCCTGGTCTGGGAAGGTCCCACATGCCGCAGAGCAACTTAAATCCGTGTGCCACAACTACTGAGCCTGCACTCTAGAGCCTCAAGCCACGACTACTGAAGCCTGAATGCCCTAGAGCCCACTCACCCCAACTACTGAGCCCATGCACCACAACTACTGAAGCCTGCACGCTCTAGGGCCCACATGCCGCAACTACTGAGCCCGTGTGCTGCAACTACTGAAACCTGTGCACCTAGAGCCTGTGCTCTGCAACAAGAGAAACCACTGAAATGAGAAGCCTGCGTGCCACAATGAAGAGTAGTCCCCACTCACCTCAACTAGAGAAAGCCCACAAACAGCAACGAAGACCCAACGCAGACAAAAATAATAATAATGAGGTATTCTACAATATTAACTTGCAGCCTGCTTTGACACTTAGTAATACCATGCATCACATCTTTCTATGTCAATAAATATAAATCTACTCATATCATCACTAACTATGATATACTATACCATGACTTATTAAACTAATTCTCTAATTGGACACTTAGATTGGCTCCAGGTTTTTGCTGTTCTTCAGGGAGATGCTTTATTTCAGTCTCATTTGAACATTGAATTTATATTTGGTTCAGTTGCCACTCAACTATATTTTTATTATGATAATGTGCTTAAAAGATATAAACAGTATGGGAAAGAACACTGTGTATTCAAATGCCAGTGACTCATACTTGCTTTGCAGTTTAGGAATATTACTTAATTCAGATAAGTTTGAATTCAGAACACTGTATTATGTCTTGTGATTATATCACAAGATACAGCTATTTAGGTTACAGAGATTCAACTTCATGTATTTCACTTAACACCACTACCACAACTTAGGATCCATTTCTTTATATTTATGAAGATTAATTTGGATTTGAGCTGAGTACCACCAGTTCAGAGCCATCACGGCTTCCCATGTGTGGTTGTATAGTTGGAGTACTTTCTTTTCCCCTCAGAACCCTTGTTGTCTGTTAGTTTATAGCAGTGCTAAATTATGCATCATATCCTCATGATCTCAATTTGTTCAGTGGGTGTGATATTAAGTTAGGTTTTCTGAGAAACAGACTGAGATGGAGATGTGCATGTGGGAGGTTTAAAGGAGTGTAGTCTCAGAAACTTTCTGAGAAACATAACTTCATCTGGAGACAGCTTATCCTGGATTCTGTTTACTCTTTTTTTTTCCTGGAGAAATTTACAACAGAGTTAGTAGGAAAAATTCCAAATCCTGACATTGCATTTGATCTTGAAACTCATCATGTCTCTCCTTTTCCACAGATCCTATATCTCCTTAACATTTAACTAGCCCTTCTGCTGGGCTAGGTGGCTTGTCTGGTGGGGCTATCCAGACTCCCTTCCTTGAGAGATCTAAGTCCTGAGTTACCATGTCTGTCTTAGGCTGTGGATGCTTAAGCTTTGTCCATTTGCTATCAAAATTGCCTAGGGAAGTTATCAAGGGGCATTCCAGTGGACCAGCTAACTGCAGAATAGGCTTCCTTCCCCTGCATCGTGTAACGCAATGCTACCTCATCCAAGTCAGTTACCCCACCAGTACAGGGACCCTTTTCCTTGACAGCCAGCCTCTTGGCACAAGGAATCCAAAATGAGCAGGCAGTAGCCTCATAGTAAAATTTAATTACTCTTATTACTGTGTTCCTATTTGGAAGCATTTCCCCTATGCAAACTAGAACCTCTAGGCCTGCAGAGCATGAAGTTGCAGTGACAGAAATCACTTGGGGCGCTAGTAGAGAAAGCTACTCCTACTTCCACAACCTGGGTTCCCCTGTTTGGAAAATATCCCCATACAATGGCTACTGATTTGTGTGAACCCTATGCTGAAGAATCATGCCCATGCATACATGATGCTGTGCTTTCATAAGTCTGTTCTACTTCTCTATCAGGCCTACAGGTTTGGAGAGATACAGTATGTGATAGGACCAGTGACTCTCATGGTTCTGGGTCCACCACCACATCTCTTTTGTAAAAATGCTCACTTCATCTGAGACAGTGATCTTTTGTATAGTGGTGTTGTCTGAGACACTTTGGGCAGGAAAATTAAACCCATACCTGAAATAGATCTCAATATTAATTTGGAGGGGATGTCTCAGCAAGCCCCAGACCCTAAAAACTTCACTCACATGGGTAGGCCTGAATTTCATAGGGTTTGTCTCCTATACTCTGGAGTGCATGTGTCTTACAAAGGTATACAGAGTACTTGCCAGTTTCTTATGCAGTAAGTTCAGCTAACATGAAATCTCTAATGTCATAGAACAGTGTGGTGTTCCATGGGAAGTCCAGATGATCCAGGTATTTTCCACTATGTTTTAATGGAGTATAGGAGAGTTAACCCTGGAGCAAGACCATTAATGTATACTATTGTCCATTCCATGTAAAAGCAAAGTGCTTAATCTCCTCCTGCTTCTAGGTATTGAAAACAACACATATTTCAGACTAATAGCCACATACCACTTATTAAGGGCTGTGGCAATCTACTACAACAATGATATCACATCCATTACAGTAGCTACAATTAGGACTACTGCTTAGTTAATTTCGAGATATTATCCTCCTTTTATTTTAGAGGCCAGACAGGGCAGTTACAGATGAATATAATGGGTACCTTCAAGGGGAGTGCTAACTTTCATACAACACTACCCACTGGCATTTTTCACAGAACTAGAACAAAAAATTTCACAATTTGTATGGAAACACAAAAGACCCCGAATAGCCAAAGCAATTTTGAGAAAGAAAAACGGAGCTGGAGGAATCAGGCTCCCTGACTTCAGACTATACTACAAAGCTACACTAATCAAGACAGTATGGTACTGGCACAAGAACAGAAATATAGATCAATGGAATAGGATAGAAAGCCCAGAGATAAACCACGCACATATGGTCACCTTATCTTTGATAAAGGAGGCAAGAATATACAGTGGAGAAAAGACAGCCTCTTCAGGGCTTCCCTGGTGGTGCAGTGGTTGAGAGTCTGCGTGCTGATGCAGGGGACATGGATTCGTGCCCCAGTCCGGGAGGATCCCACATGCTGTGGAGTGACTGGGCCCGTGAGCTATGGCTGCTGAGCCTGCGCGTCCGGAGCCTGTGCTCCGCAACGGGAGAGGCCACAACAGTGAGAGGCCCGCATACCGCAAAAACAAACAAACAAAAAAACATTTAGAAAAGACAGCCTCTTCAATAAGTGGTGCTGGGAAAACTGGACAGCTACATGTAAAAGAATGAAATTAGAACACTCCCTAACACCATACACAAAAATAAACTGAAAATGGATTAAAGACCTAAATGTAAGGCCAGACACCATCAAACTCTTAGAGGAAAATATAGACAGAACACTCTATGACATAAATCACAGCAAGATCCTTTTTTTTTTTTTTTTCTTTTGCGGTATGCGGGCCTCTCACTGTTGTGGCCTCCCCCGTTGCGGAGCACAGGCTCCGGACGCGCTGGCTCCGGACGCGCAGGCTCAGCGGCCATGGCCCACGGGCCCAGCCGCCCCGCGGCATATGGGATCCTCCCAGACCGGGGCACGAACCCGTATCCCCTGCATCGGCAGGCGGACTCCCAACCACTTGCACCACCAGGGAGGCCCAGCAAGATCCTTTTTGACCCACTTCCTAGAGAAGTGGAAATAAAAACAAAAGTAAACAAATGGGACCTAATGAAACCTAAAAGCTTTTGCACAGCAAAGGAAACCATAAACAAGACGAAAAGACAACCCTCAGAATGGGAGAAAATATTTGCAAATGAAGCAACTGACAAAGGATTAATCTCCAAAACATACAAGCAACTCATTCAGCTCAATATCAAAAAATCAAACAACCCAATCCAAAACTGTTCAGAAGACCTAAATAAACATTTCTCCAAAGAAGATATACAGATTGCCAACAAACGCATGAAAGAATGCTCAACATCATTAATCATTAGAGAAATGTAAATCAAAACTACAATGAGATATCATCTCACACATCACAGAATGGTCATCAGCAAAAAATCTACAAACAATAAATGCTGGAGAGGATGTGGAGAAAAGGGAACCCTCTTGCACTGTTGGTGGGAATGTAAATTGATATAGCCACTATGGAGAACAGTATGGAGGTTCCTTAAAAAACTAAAATTAAAACTACCATATGACCCAGCAATCCCACTACTGGGCATATACCCTGAGAAAACCATAATTCAAAAAGAGTCATGTACCAAAATGTTCATGGCAGCTCTATTTACAATAGCCAGGAGATGGAAGCAAACTAAGTGTCCATCAACAGATGAATGGATAAAGAAGATGTGGCACATATATACAATGGAATATTACTCAGCCATATAAAGGAACGAAACTGAGTTATTGGTAGTGAGGTGGATGGACCTAGAGTCTGTCATACAGAGTGAAGTAAGTCAGAAAGAGAAAAACAAATACCGTATGCTAACACATAAATATGGAATCTAAAAAAAAAAGAAAAGAAAATGGTCAGAAGAACCTAGGGGCAAGACGGGAATAAAGATGCAGACCTACTAGAGAATGGGCTTGAGGATATGGGGAGGGGGAAGAGTAATCTGGGACAAAGTGAGAGAGTGGCATGAACATATATATACTACCAAACGTAAAATAGATAGCTAGTGGGAAGCAGCCGCATAGCACAGGGAGATCAGCTCAGTGCTTTGTGACCACCTAGAGGGATGGGATAGGGAGGGTGGGAAGGAGACAGATGCAAGAGGGAAGAGATACGGGGACATATGAATATGTATAACTGATTGACTTTGTTATAAAGCAGAAACTGACACACCATTGTAAAGCAATTATACTCTAATAAAGATTTTTAAAACAAACCAAAAATACAAAAAACAATGGGTACCTTCAAGCCTTCATCATTTAAGTCTTTAAGGATGGTATTAATCTCTGCTGTTCCCATGAGAGCAGTATTGTTTTTGATTTTACAGTCTTCGAAGGATGGGGAGGGCAATATCAGGGGTTTCCACTTGGCCTTTTCTATTATAATGGTTTTTCTTTCATAGGTCAGGAAACCAATGTGAGGGTTCTGCCAGTTGCTGAGAATGTCCACTCCAATTATGTATTTAAATACCAGGGAAATGACCCTTAGATCATTTTATATTTATTTTTATTCTTGGACCCAATGGAGGCACTATGAGATGGACTTGGGCCAAGATTCCTTTTTTTATCTGACTTCCTTACTCTAACAGAATTCTATTCTTTATTCTAACAGAGGTGTTGTGATAACATTTGGGGCCATGGGGTATTCAACTCTGTTCATTCAGACCTTACATCCAACATCTCTCAAAAACTTGTATGTATTCCCTTTCCTCAGTTTATAATTACCTGAGAAAAGTCTTTGTGGGGGAGGACTGGGGAATCACTGTGGTACACGTTTGCTGTTGTATTGCAGTGTCCTTCAAGGGATCTGGCCTCCCTAATAGATGCGTTCTGAGTCTGAGAACTGTCTTAGATCTGGAAACTAGGCAAGGGATTATTTCTTCCTACTGGGGCAGCTGACCCCAGTCTTTTGCTGATCCAGTAATGTATGTCCCTGATTGATTGTTTATAGTGAGTAATACTTTGTTGGATACCTATCTAGCTCCTGGATACATCATGTTCTATAAATTACTGTGGGTTGGGCTTCCCTAGTTGCCTTGCTACCCAAGAGAATAATTACACCCACCTTGCTTCTGACAGTTAGGTGCTGCCACCTGGCCTCTACTATGCCAGGATTATACCATCACTATTAGGGAGGTTAGTTGTGTTACAAAATTTCTTACTGTCAGCCTCTTCTTAGAGAGAACAGGCACTACTGAGCATCTCCCTGCTGATGCAGCCCATCCTCACCATTGCATTTTGTATTGCTTTGGTAAATAGCATGTCTTCAGGGCCATACCAGGCAATATAATTAGCTGTTGAATTTTCCACTTCACTTAACATAGGCCATTGCTTTTTCAAAGCTTCTAAGAACTATCCCAGAAACTTACTAGAACTGGATGTCAAGATCCTTGCCAGGGTGTTAATTCCAATGTTATAGGAGAGTGCCTCTATATCAACAGACTCTTCTTCAGTCTGCTTTATATTCTGTTCCCTGTGATTCAGCATCCTCAGGATCTACTTCCATGGATATGGTCCCGGTTTTTGGTCACTGCATGTTATTGAGATGCTACAGTTCATTTGTTGCTCATTTCTCTTCTGCCTTAGCAAACCCGACACTCCCCAATTATGTTGAGATTTTACTCTAGTTATTGATCTGGACATCAGTTGGTGGCAGATCCCAAGAAGGGTAAGGATTGTTTTGTAAGTCACCTGTCTATTTGAAACATCTGCCTATTCTTCAAGCAGAGCAGTGCTCATCTTCTAACAAGAATGAATGGGGCATATCTGTAGGCTCAGAGGGTTCAGATATACCAGGGGTTCAAAGTTCTGAGCTGGATCTACCCAGAATCCTTAACTCAAGTCTCAGGGTCTCATTCTTTCCATATCTGGGCCCTGATTTTGGCATATGAAACTTTCTATGCAATATTTTCTAAAATTCTGCTACTCTTAAGATGAGGTCCTCAGCCAATGATGACTTCTTTAAGGGCTACCTAATAGGATCTTTAGTATTCACACTTGGCTTTGAATTGATGAGTAGTCATTTTTAGCCTATCATTTTCTTTTTTCACTTCAAAACATTGATGGTGTTCAGCAACAACTAGGCAATTCCACAGTCCTTGTAATTACTACTTCTCCCGTACCTCTCAAATGCCAGAGATATTGAACAAGCCAGTGCATCTTCTTCCAGATCATATCCCAGTTAGCCACAATTGGGAAGCCTTAATGATTTTACTGCTTCAGGATACCAGGACTACCAATACTCTACCTACCCACAGGGGTGAGGTCCTCATTGGCAGCTGGCCAGCAGGTGATTCAGCTCGTGAATACCATCCTTAGAGTCCGTTTCCTAGCCCATTCCTAACACATTCTGAGGTTCTGTAGGAGCAGAAGCTGAGACAAGGATTCAGATGCAGGCGATTCATTGAGGGAGTGTACTTCCGGAAGAAACTTAAAAGAGATAGAAGGGCAGTGCTCTGGTGTATTTACAATGGTGCCTTTTCCTCTCCCCCTGAAGGAAGACCAAGGGGATTTCTCTCCAGTGTATACTGTGGGAATCTGGTCAGACTCCTAGAGGTAAATCTCACAGTATGTGGGTACCCTCCATGACCGAATTTCTTTGGAGTTTTTAACTCTCAGAGTTGTCTGTACTGAGCCTCCAGCAATTTGTCAATTACTGTTCTGTTTTTCCTACCCAGGCACTGGTTCCTGTGGCATTTGAAATTGTGTCTCTGCTCTGCTATGTGCTTAACAATACAAATGATGAAGCAATTTTACTGAGTCGAGGCAGAGATTTCAGCATTTTCTAAAGAAAACTTACACCTAAAATTGTGCTCTTCCGTGGCTATTTGGGATAATCATGTGGAAAATCATTATAAATGATGCATGTTTAATCAAGGGGCCACCAGAATCCTGTGTCTTTTAGGTTAGCTTGGAGGAAACCTGAACCCATTCTGAAAACCAACCAGTGATCAGTACTAAAATAGCATATAAGTCCTGTGGAAACGTTTTGAACAACTATCATGAGTACAAAACAATCTAAAAGATTTGAATTTCAACACAATCACTGTTTATAAATGTGTATTTTAAATCATATGTTAATAAAGAACAGTTTCCTCTAACATCAAAAAAGAGTAGACCATTTAATTTTGACTCTTTAGTGGAATAAAAAAATAGAAGAAATATAGCACAGTTTTACAAATTTAGCCTTTAGGACATTAAATAGATTAGATTTCTATGGATACAATAACATAGAAGTTCATGGCAAAGTTTTCAAATGTAATAAAATCTGTTGGATTTTTCTATAATAAATACGAGTTAAAAAAAAAAGAGGAATAGAAGGAAGCAGGATAGAGAAGGGGAAAGAGCATGCAATGATGAGGTCACAGGTTAAGTCTGACTTAAGAATGGGGCTGGGTCCTCTGGAATATAAATCACACTGACAGTTTTCCCAACTTGAGGCAAGAGGGCCAGGCTTTTAGACTTTTAGGTCAGTCATTTACTAACACCCCAGCCACTAACCTATGCACCTGGAATGCTTCTTTTGTACTTTGAGCAATAAGTAGAAATATGGAAAAAAAATTTTTAAAGTGGCCTCATGCTGTTTACTTTCTTCCAAGATTTCCTGGTTAATTTTATTGGGGAGTAATACAAAAACCAAAAGTGTGTAGTCCCTTAAATGTTCCCATTGCTCAAGCTGTGATATTTGAGCAGCAAAATAACAATAATAATTATTATTATTTTAAGAATTGATGTAAAATGTGAGTCTGTGAAAGGAAGTGAGAATATGCAAAAGAAAAATTAATATAAAGTATATAAAAAGATAATCATAACTATAAAAATGTTCACTTTAATAGGAAATCTTTAATGTTAATTCTAGGTACACAGGAGAGTTACTGATAGGCAAAAATGCTGATAATTTTAGAGGCAGAGGTGGAAAAGATAGTTCTTTTTAAAAAAGTTATGAGTTCATATTGATCTTCCCAATTTATCATATATGCCGATACCCAGCTTTTTTTATCAACTATGTTTTTTTTTGGCAAGTGAGGTTTTCTATTACACTGACATAGATTTAATTCCATGCTGAGCCCTGTGATGAAGCCCAGAGTCTAGAATTTTAAAAGTTTAAACATGAACTTTCAACTCAGTACTAAAATACCACTCCTTCCCCTTTTCTTGGTGCTATTATTGGTGGTCACTACTCTTGTGACCCCATAAAAATAATAGCTAATAATATGCAAGGAACTCTTCTAACACTTCATATTATTGTTGTCACATTTTACAGTAACCTTATGAAATAGGAAGTATTGTTATCCTCATTTTTCAGTTTAGAAAACTAAGGCTCAGAGAGGTTAATTGTAATTGTCACATAGCTAGTAAACAAATGAGCCACATGACCACCTCTGCTCATTTTAGAAAATGAATTTCATGGTAGCTGGTTTTAAAAAACAAAAATGTTAAGAATAATTTTCTTTTCTGTGGTTGTCTGTTTTACTTGAAACAACAATCTTCCATCTACCCATCTGTGGTCAAGGAAGGAAGTAGGGGCAAATATTATGGTTCAGAACATTCAGTATTTTATTAAAGAGAAAGAAAAGAGAAGTTCTGAGTGCTGGAGAAAAGTTGGTGTTGCGGTTAGGGGTGGCAGAAATAAACACACCTAAACACTGGTCCAGTGCAATGAGTTCCTAAAGAGATAGTAAATTACTTTTTTAAAAGCCTCTGTAAGAAAAATAAGCAAGAGTTTACATTGGACTGAAATACTCTCCTCAGGGACAAATGTGGCTTTCTTAAGGATTTGGGGGTATGTCATAGTTAAATAATTCAGAAACAATTAAATATAATTATTTCACCTGGTTAGGTAAGGAACTGACAAATGTGTTCTGTTTTCCCATCCTTTAATATTCCTTTCCAGTGACAGGCTAATCATCTCTGTTTCCTTCTTCATCTGTCTAATTTCCTCCTTCAAGCAGAATGTGTAGCAGTATGCAATTCTAAGGAGCAGAAGTGAGAAAATATCTCCTTTCTTTTTAAGAGTTTTTAGAAGTTTTTTTTAAAGAAAAAAATTTTCTTTATTCCTCTATTCAACTCAGTGGTGCCAAAGAGGATACAAATACTTTTTAGAATTTGAGTAGGTACAAAATACTTTTCTACTGTAGTTTGGGGTCTCTGTGCTTAAGGTCTCTGCCACTGGCTCAGATACTTTGCTGTGTTATTCTAAAATAAATGTGGCAAAGTTTCAGAGCTGGAGTACAGGAAGTCTTGCTGTAGTGATGATCAGGTACTATCATCCTTCCTCACTCCACTTAGGCTCTGATTTAAACAAAACACCTGGTCTAGGAAAAGTATAAAACAGTAGCAGCCTGGAGAGCTACCCAAAGATGCCTTCACAGACTTGATACTTGTGCAGAGGGCACAGATGGTTTCAGGACAAGAGTGATTCTAGAAGGGGTGCAGCCTCCAAATTTTGAGTGATTCAGAACTGCAGAAGGGGGCTTCCCTGGTGGCACAGTGGTTGAGAGTCCGCCTGCCGATGCAGGGGACACGGGTTCGTGCCCCTGTCCGGGAAGATCCCACATGCCGCGGAGCGGCTGTGCCCGTGAGCCATGGCCGCTGAGCCTGTGTGTCCGCAGCCTGTGCTCCACAATGGGAGAGGCCACAGCAGGGAGAGGCCCGCATACCACAAAAACAAAACAAAACAAAACAAAACTGCATAAGGTCTTCAGGCTATACATCTGTTAATACTTGTAAAGGCTGTTTGATTTTGAGTCCAAAATTTATCCACCACTGGTATGGGTACATACTGAGAATTTCGGACCTTTTGGAAAACAGAGATACTGAAAAAATTGCAACAAAGTTGGCAGTCATTTAGCTCAGCTTTTTAGTTTGAAAAGAACACAGATGTTCAAAGAACTTCATGAAACATGATGCAGTGGAGGTGAGTGTAGTGTAGGAATAGAAATGGAACAATAAGGAGGATAGGAATTTCTGAGGAAGTAGAAAACAAGGCTGTACGAAATTTTGCTTTATAAAAACTGTCACTAGAAAGTCATCATCATTCATTTAATTTGTGTGTTCATTTATTTATTCCTCCATACAACAAGAAAAAGTTTACTTAGTCTTTATTATATGCCAGGCACAGAAACCAAGGAAGTTCTAGCATATCAGCTTATTCTTTTTCCCTCTCTCTGGAACTATAGTGTCACTCTCTTGTGGGGTGTCTGCTTCTTTCCATATTTCTTATTCAGTTCTTAGAATTTCATAAGGCATTTAGCCTCTCTCTTTGACGTGAAGTTTTAGCCTTGGCTTCCACTGTTAAATGACCTATTCTTTTGGGATTTCTTGGTTCAAATTCATGAGAGAGAAAATCTGATTAGCTCAGTTCATTTTTTGGTACTGGGTACATCATAGGATCTTGCTAGGTTTATGCATTGACTGTTCAGTTCCTTTGCCTACCATGCAGCCTAGTTAAAATAGCTGTTGCCAAGGGGATGATGGGGCACAGTCACCTGGTATTAAGTAGGAGGTTTGAGCAATAAGTAGGGGCTATGAATGAGACAGGTAGCAGGAATTAGTGCCCAATACAATGTTACCAGAAATTTAGGCAGTAAATTGGTCTATATTGAGGGAAAACTCCCCCAAAACTTTTTAATGATCCAAGTGATATTTTTTCTACTTCACTCACAACCTCTAATTCATACAGATCTTACCTCCAAAAAATTTTTAACACTGTTCTCTCAAACTTCTATACTATTACTTCTCCAGATCGTGTTCTCTTGATGTGCTTTCTTTAATATCTCTCTTTGATCACTGCAATAGCTTGAGTTTCCTGCCCCTTCAAATTTATCCTTCACTGAGTAGCCTGAGTGATCTACATACATACAGACCTCACAATATCATTTTCTGGCTGGAGAACCTTCACCTAAAGATTAAGACCAGGCTCCTCAGCATGGCAGGCATGCCTATCAGTCTTCTTATCACACGTAACATTACAAGAAATAAACTGCTTGTACTTCCTTATCACACCATGTTATTTCCCATCTTCAGGCCTTTGCTTATGCTGTTTCCTTTGCTTGAAATGCACTTTATCTTCTTTTAAAAAGACATTAAGAGAGAAAATTACTATTTTATATTTACTCCAATATTTGCCATTTCTGATGCTTTTTATTTTTTCTTGAATATCCATCTGGTATTATTTCATTTCTGCCTGAAAAACTTCTATAACATTTTTTATAGTTCAGGTCTCCTGATGATAAATTTGCACAGGTCTCCTGGTGACAAGTTTGCATATTTTTCTTTTATTTGAAAATATCTTAATTTTTCTTTCATTATTGATATATATTTTTGCTGGATAAAGAATTCTGGGTTAAAGGTTTTTCCTTTTAGCACTTTAAAGATGTCCCATTGTCCATTCTCCTCCATTATTTCTGAAGAGAAGTAAGTAGTAATTCAAATTATTGTTGCCCTTTATGTGTCAATTTTCTTTGACTGCTTTCAGGTTTTTTACATTATCTTCTGTTCTCAGAGATTTGATGATGATGTGTAGGCATGATTTTCTTCATATTTATAATGTGTTGTGGTCACTGAGCTCCTTGAAGCTGTAAATTTATTTTTTTCACCAAATTTGGAGAGTTTTTAGCCATTATTTTAAAAAATATTTATTTTGTCCCATTCTAAATCTCCTCTGTTTCTGTGACCTCAGTAACTCATATATCACATATATTAGAACTACTGATATTTTCCCATAGGTCCCTGAGTCTCTGTTCGTATTTTCAACCTTTTTCTCTTTGTTGTTTAGATGGAATCATTTCTAGTGATTTGTCTTCAAGCTCTCTGAAGTTCCTTTGTCATCTCCATTCTGCTGTTCAGCCCACCTAATGAATTTTTCAAAATTTCACTGTTGATAGTTAGAATAGCTGCTTTAAGTTCCTTGTTTGCTAATTCCAACGTTTGGATCATCACAAAACCTTCATTGATGGTTTTTTATTTTGATAATGAGTCACATTTTCCTATTACTGCATGTCAAGTAACTTTGGGTTATACCTTAGACAATGTGAATACTAATGTTATGGAGACTCTGGATTCTACTATATTCCTCTAAAGAGTTATTTTAACAGGAAATTGTTTGTCAGACTCAATCTGAAAATTTTGTCTTTTGGGAAATACCACAAATCTCATATCCATCATTAGCTGTGTTGCTTGAAGCCTGCCCATGCATGAATAATTCATTGGTTAGCTAGAGATTTGGGTAGAATTTATACACAGAATTCTGGGCTCTTCCTCTCTGGTCCTGTTTTCCAGTTGCTCCAAACTCTGTCCTCTGGTTATTCAGACCAGAATTACTGTGAGTTTTCTATCAGAGTTTTAGCCACCCTATGTTGTTCCAACTGTAGCTCGCCCTCAGGTTAAAAGCTATAAAAACGGTAAATAAACTCCATGCCATTCTCTTCACCCAAGTATAATTTTTCTTCCGTAAATTGCCTGCTTTTGTCACCCTTCAGTGCCTACAGGTGATTATTTTGTATTGTGTTTAGAGTTTATAGTTGTTATAAACTACAAATGTGTTGGTACAACAGCTTACTCGGCCATACAAGAATTTTAGCTCCTTTCCTCTCTCTTTTTTACCAAAATAACATCTATTCATTTGTTAAGAATTAGTTAAGACATTATCTCCTCAGAGAAACCTTCCCTTTCACCCACTTCCTTCAGGTTGAAAGTTAGTTAGCTACCTAAGAGCTGGTTAGATGTTCCTCTGGGCTTTCATAGGACCCCGTATCAAACTGCTTATAGCACTTGTTATATTTTAGTGAAATTAGTAATGTGTATGTATTTTTTCCAACTGACTATAACAATTTGAGCTCAGGGACCCTAGTTTATTTATTTATCTTTAGATCCCTAGTGTCTAGTACAAGATCTGGTACATAGGCTAAATGTTCTGTTGAACATTCTGTATTGACAAGCCATGAGATATTATATATATATATATATATATATATATATATATATATATCTCATAAAATTATATACATTTTTAATTTTATGATTTTTTATTATGATTTTTATGATTTTTTTCCTGTTGGTAAGTGTGTAAGGGTGTAGTGTCCAGATAGTCAAATCACAGGGTTCAATCTAAATCTTGGCCTAGTAGGGTAGAATGGTTATGGAGACAGTCAAGTAGCTTGGAGTCCTAGAAAGGGTTTTAGACCCAGCAGTAGGAATGACAATTCAAACTAGGAACTGAGGTAGAATCTATGTCCTGTTGAGTAGGCACTGATGGTGGGGGCCAGAGAAGAAGGTAGCTACATAGTGGACCTACAGATGTCTGAAGGTTCTCATTCCATTCAGAGCAACTAATTCCAGATTCTACTCACTTAGTCTGGCACTGGGTGAGTCTGACCTTTAGTCTGATGATCTTCAATGATTAGTTTATTTTTACTAGGGGACATATCAGTTGTGGTCCCAAAAATGTCATGATTTTTTTATTCATTTCATTAGGCCTTGAGCTTGCATTGGTCCTTAAAAGGTCCCTAACTAAAGTGAAAATATTTGTGGGAGGGGTAACAGTTTAGAAGATAGTCAATTAACTGATAGCTGGCCAAGACCAGGCAAGAATATGCCATATAATGAGTGTTTAAAGAGTCTGTAGCATGTGTGGCAGTGGAGTTGGTAAGATGGAAGAAGGGCAACTGTAAAACATTTCCATAGCTTGATTGAAGGTCACTGTTTCAGGAGACCCTTGTCAATTTTCCCTTCATAGGCTATCAAACCCCAGACACTTAGGATACAATGTTTTCCCTGTCTCTTGAGAAAAAGGTGAAAATAATTTGTGGCTATTAACCATGTTTTGTAGGTCTTGCCCAGATTTTGTGCACCTTTCTATGAAAGATAAATTTCACATTATAGCAATCATGGATCCAAAGTAACTTTGTTTGAAATTTATGCCAGGTTTCTGTTTATTGTCTCCAGTAAAGGACAAAGAAAGATCTGCCTAATAAACTGTCTCAAATGAGATAATGGAGTTATGATAGGATACCATCATTATTGAACATTTCAGCCCAAACAGCAATTTTAAGAAGGTTAGAACTCCATCCTCCTTTGAAGAACATATCTGTTGCAGGCAAAATCCTCTGGATTTGCCCCCAAAATGTCAGTGTGTAGTTTCACTTGAACATAAAAAATTATGTCACAAGCAGAGGACTAAAACTGCACAAGGGTTGGACTACAGCCAGTGTGGTGGTATTTGCATGTTGTGTAATATTGTTTTGAATGGAGAAAAATGAAAGGACGGCAGAATAATCCTTTACTGATCTCTAGGTTTTTAGCTAGGCAAAATATCAGGCCTAGCTAGAGGTTATTAACTCTGGATTCAGCAAATGTCTTAAGCAGTCAGACTTAGCAGTTGCCAAAATATTGAGCTCAAAAAATTTCTGGCTTCATAAAATCATTTTAAATGTAGTCACAAAGATTGAGTTATGTGTGAAAGAGAGAACTGCTATTTTATCTGGCACTGTGTATTTCTTTAATCATTCAAAATGTTATTTCAACGAAAATACCAAGTTGAGGTACACAGTATGCTTTCTCTTGATTTCTCTAAATCCTAGTACCTAACTTTGTTAAGGAGGCACTTTAGACACTGTTGTCATTCTCCTTAGTACTTGAGATGAGTGGGAGAGGATGCGTGGTAAGCACATAATGAAGCTCTTGGTGTGAAGGTATCCATCCCTGTAAGTGAGCTTAAAGCTATTATAAGGTGAACAAGATTGAAAAAGAAGCAACTTCGATACTTTGGGGAATTAACTTCATTCTGGGAAGTTAGCTTGTGCAGGTTTAAAAGGACTCCCAGACAGGAATAGGTTGGAAAGTGTTGAGTGATGAGGTGTTAGGTGTGAGGTGCAGGTGGAGATGTTAATTGCTGCATTTCTATTTCAAGCTCTGCCCTGTGTCTTCCATTAGTATAAACCTATTTAAATTATTTACTTCTCTTGACAATGAAGTGGCTGATGGCACTTCTTGTTTATTATCTCTGTTGTTTTCAGTATTCTTACTGTAATATGATGCTTTTATATCAGGTTACTGAATAGCAGGAAACATGTTTGCCATCACATCAGAAATATATTACTTTGAAATTTAAAAATAAGCTTTTCATGCACAAAATTTTAGTTACTCCACCCAAACTCTGAAATAAGATAGTCAGTTAATAAAGACTAAGCTCTGTAACATAATTTCACACTAGATGAGAGTGCTTGAAAACTACATTTCTAAATATCTTTGAATCATTATTTTTCCCTCTCCATCTTCTCTCCAATTCAGCTCATTATCTAAACTACCTAAGGTAAGTTCTTTCATATTCTTATACAAAACTGATAAACAAATATTTGGATCGTTATAATATAGGGCCTAATGTTTGGTTGCCTGACCTGCTCACAGCCCCTTTCTGAACAAATAGACCAGTAGCAGCCCTTAAGCATAGGTGGCCATGCTCAGGTTTATAGGATCTCAACACCATAACCACAGTTGATTAGACCCAAAGGTAGCAAATGACCTGGCAAGCAGATGAGTGACCCTATTATGAGAGCTTTGGCCAAGAGTGGTGCCCAGGTGCCCCATAACTGGCCAATGCCAACAAAGACTTCTCTTGGAGAGTTTGAATGAGACACTTGCTTTGAAAGGGTTATTTCACTGTTCTTGCCCGGAGCAGTAGCAATAAAGACAGTGACTGAGTTGTGGAGCACTAGAATAGGGAGCAATGAAAGTCTACTGTTGTCTGTATGAGGAAGTAAGTAGATTGCTAAAGTTCTGTTGTTTTCTTAATGACACCCCAGTTCTCCATGGCCTGGCTATATGGCTTTTGAGACTATTTCCTTTTCTTCCAGTGACCTCCTCCTGTATATCCACAATAGACTCATTAATTGAAATAACATGAGACTGTTCCTTACAATCCTAAAAAGCCCAGATCAGTACTTCTCAAATTTTAACATGCATACAAATCTACTGGGGATCTTGTTAAAATGCAGATTCTAATTCAGTAGCTGTGGGGTGTGACCTGTGATTCTGCATTTTATAAGTTTCCAAGTAATACTGGTGCTGTTAATCCATGGCCATGGATTGCACTTTGAGTAACAAGGGTTTAGATAACACCTCCTCGATGGGCTATGTGCTAAATGATTGATTGATCTATAAGTTCCTACTAGGAAGTAACATCTATAAAGATTATTTTAGTCTTCAACAACAGAATTTTAGCACTGGAGAAATCATCTACTTCAATGCTGTCTTATCTGTTCAGGCATATGGTATATGAGAAATACCATAGAATGGGATTGTGTATAAAAAACAGAAATTTATTTCTCACAGTTCTGGAGGCTGGAATTCTGAGATGAGGGTGCTAGCATGGTTGGGTTCTTGAGAAGCCCTCTTCTAGGTTGCAGGCTGCTGACTTATTGTATTCTTACATGGCAGAGAGCAGAGAGAGAAAGCCAGCTCTCTGGTGACTCTTACAAGGGCACTAATCCTGTTCAAGAGGGCTCCACCCTCATGACCTCATGTAATCCTAATTACCTACCAAAGGCTCCACCTCCTTATACCATCACATTAGGGAGTGGGGTTTTAACATGAATTTTGGGAGGACACAAACATTCAGTTCATAACAAATGTCTCAACCAATGCCAGAATCTTCTTCTACAGTATCCATGATGTGTGGTCTCATTCAGCCTCTGAGTGAATGCTTATTAGTGATGAAGAATACACTACCCTACAAGACTTTCCATTATACTGGCAAACAACTCTGGTTATGAGGCCTCCCAAAGGCAGGGCCTAACTACAGTGAAGCCTACTCTAAATGTGCAAAAACTATGAATTAGAGGATTTAAAAATAATCATATTTACCACCTATTCATTGTCATGACAACTCTACAATATGGGTTTCTCCATTTGACAAGTAGAAATTGAGGCTCAGGGTAGGTAAGTTACATACCCAAGTTTGCACAGCTATTAGGTGGTGGAACCAGGAATCAAACCCAGATCAGAGTCTAAAGTGGGTGTTCTTTGCACAATACTATATTGTCTTTCAAAGTATAATTTTGTTTCTTTCAAATGCTTTAAATGTCTAATTACCAAAATAGTTTCCTAGCTGGGACCTCTGCACACAGAGCTCCTCTTCCTATTCATTTTATTTACTGCTGTTGGATGAATGTTCCTTAAAAATTAAAAAAAATATAGTACTTCTCCAAAGTTCAAGGAGCCTTCGACGTTTTCTCACTGTCCTTCACTCCTTATTACTCCCTGCTACCCACTGTTAACCACTGTATGGGACATCCCAGTCTCCTCTTCCCTTCCCTCCAAATACAAATGATTCTTTTGTTTCCCAATGTTTGCCAAATGTTACATATTCTTTAAGGCCCAGGTCAAATCCTTCAAATGTATTTTTTCCTTCCCCATGAAGTTTTTCCTTATTTCTCAAGACATTTAGGAGCTTTCCCTTCTTGAATTCCTATAACATCTATTACATGTTTTAGCCCTTTCTGAATCACAAATTCTATCATATTGTCTTGACTTTTACATTTTTTCAGTCTCATTTCCTCCAACATCATTTAAACATTTTATAAACTGCTAACATATAGCTTTATATGTAATGGATTTTCCTATCCAGCCCAATTTATACCTCTGAAATAGCATGTATTTTATTTTTATACATTTTATAGTTGGCTGTAGACACAATGTTGGGACAGGATTGTTTTCTTAAACTTTGTACTTTTAACATGTCTAAGGGTTAAATTCTGATTTTGAAACACTTTAGAGAAAAATAAATTATTATACTGGTTATAAAATTAAAGTATTATTCTAATTTAAAATTTTGTCAAAAACAATGGGGTTGGGGGTCATAAAAACCTGGCTTTTAACCCCAAAGTTACTGTTAATGAACCATGTAACCTTGAATGAATTTTTAAATCTCTCTAGCAATTGATTTCCTAATTATTGAAAATGAAGGGCCTATGCCAAATACTGTACTCCTCTAAAATGTGATGATTCTATAGTATAATTTCATCTGAAACTTTAAAAATACTTTAAGTAGGTTGGGATTCCATTCTAGTTAATGTTAAGGATATCTTAGATACTTACAATTACCAAGCTGTGTTTGCGTCATGCACATTTTGAGCTGAATTCTCATTAGCTACCTGCCCCCCAATAAACCTTTTCTGTTTCTAGTTTCTAGCTCCATATTATTGAATCAACTGCAAATGTTTATTCGTGTCACACTCAAAGTGATGAATGTTATTGGATAAAGGTCCAGAATTCACAACATCCTTCAAACTCCTGCTTGTTTTCACAATGTTTCCATAGCTAAATGCTCTGTTTTATACATTCTCATCACCCCAAAACATTATTTCAAAGTACATGTGGTGACTACATAGAATTACAAACATTCCTAATTTTTTCCAAATATTTGCAGAATTGAATTATGAAAGACTAGTTTCGAATGGGCAAGTTCCATTTAAAGTGGAGGAAATCAAAAGCACTGTTTGAAAAGTTTATCAAAGAGTACTTCCTTATTCAAGAGAGGTATTGTGAGAGGTGATACGTGCCCTCCATGACTTGACTGACAGCTGAGTCTTTTAGTCATTTTGTAGGTAACAAGTATTATCTGAAAGACACCAGAAGATTGGTATTATCAGGGCAGGGCTTGAGGAGATCTCTGTCATTTGGGGGATGACAGATCAAAATATGGTACAACTTTTCAACCAGGTCTAATAATTATTACACATAAACATTGGCATAGAGAAAATTTTGAATAATTAAAGCTAAGGCTCAGCTTTTGCTCAAGAAGGGCTATGGATTTTACACACTCTTTTCTGACTTCATCTGACATTAATTACACAATGTTTGAAGGTAGGGAACAGCTGCTGAAAAATACATAACAAAGAATAGGGTGTGTGAATGTGTCTTGTTTGCTGCCAGTTGTCAATCTGCTGGGGAAGAAGAACATCCAGAAATCATCTCTCCCTCCCCAAATAGATTATATAAACATGCTTAGTTAGGGACAGTGGTGAGATGGAAAGAAATTTTTCTTGACTATTCATTTTATTCATTCAGTGTGACTCTTATAAAAGGTTGACTTTTTTTTTAATTGAAGAATAGTTGACTTACAATATTATATTAGTTTTATGTGTACAACCTGTAGAGTGATTCAGTATTTTCATAGATTATACTCCATTTAAAGTAATTACAAAATAAGGGCTATATTTCTCTGTGCTGTACAATATCTCCTTGTTGCTTATTTATTTTATACATAGTATTTTGTGTCTCTTAATCCCGTACCCCCTCTCATCCCTCCCCCTTCCCTCTCCCCATTGGTAACTACCAGTTTGTTCTCTATATCTGTGAGTCTGTTTCTGTTTTGTTATATACATTCGTTTTATTTTTAAATTCCCGAAAGAGAGGCATGGACATATATACACTACCAAACGTAGGCTAGATAGACAGTGGGAAGCAGCCGCAGAGCACAGGGAGATCAGCTCGGTGCTTTGTGACTGCCTGGAGGGGAGGGATAGGGAGGGTGGGAGGGAGGGAGATGCATGAGGGAGGGGATGTGGGAACAGATGTATATGTATGACTGATTCACTTTGTTATAAAGCAGAAACTAATAAAAAAAAATGGAAAAAAAAAAAATTAAATTCCATATATAAGTGATAACATACAATATTTGTCTTTGACTTATTTCACTAAGCATAATACTCTCTAGGTCCATCCATGTAGTTGCTAATGGCAGAATTTAATTCTTTTTCGTGGCTGAGTAATATTCCATTCATCTGACAATGGGCACTTATGGTTGCTTCCATATCTTGGCTATTGTAAATAATGCTGCTATGAAGATTGGGGTGCATGTATTGAATTAATATTATAAGAAATATTTTTTCTCATAATAATTTGAAAGCAAGTAATTTGAATAAACAGGATTTACTTAGGCATCTACACTTATCATAAAATATTGAAGAGCTAATCCATATATTAATAACAACACCTTTTTCTGTGGGTGAAGAGAAAGTGAGAACTTTCCCTGTATGAATTTTGTCACAAAGTTCTTTGATAACTGAAGCTGGAAAACACATTTAAGGTTTTTCTACTAAACTTATGACCAGGAAGAGATAAATTAAGTGAGTTCCATAGTCCTTTTCATATTGCCCTGACTGGACTGTACTTGTTTTCCGTTTATAACTACTTTATGCATTTTGGTGTATAGTATATTTGATTTATTATATTGTTTGCATTTGTTGAGAAATACTCAGATTTTATAAGCTTGTTTTAATTAAATTTAATTAAATTAATGTATATGCTGTTGTTTTTGGTTCTGCTATTTCCCTTCAGGACAACTATGTTGAAAAATGAATAGTCACTTCCCAATGATGCCACGATGAAATGTTCAGCTTTGGATGTTTTTAAGTAAAAAAATGAAAATAACAATTACTACTGAATTTCTGATATCTCTATAAAAACACTGGGGAAAAAAACAAAACCATATTAGCACTCTAAATTAATAGAGAGCATTTTTGAAAATTATAACCTACAGCTTTCTGAATTGTGAATACTAGCTTCTTTTAAAGTTACATTAATATTAGTAAAAAAAACTTTTGACCATGATTAAAATTGTGAGTTTTAAATGACTTAATTAAAATAAAATATAACAAAAAGTGGAAAAAATCTAGCAAAAAGAGATGATGTGGTAAAAGTTTAAAGTGCCATACGTAAAGAAATTGGCAGGAGGCAATTCAGTTGGTTAGGCCTAAGCTTCAGATTTGGGGATATGGACGAATTCAAAGAATTATGCAACCATCTTTTGGCACCACATTCCTCAAACATGCTGTTGATAGTAATTGCCTTCCACTCATTCACTTATAACATGGCTTCTAATTCTTCTACTTTACTATAAATATCCTTCCTGAGGCCAGTGGCTTCTTTCTTGCCAAATCCAGAGAACTTTTCCCAGTCTGCTTATTGCTCAATCTTTCCATTGTATTTTAGATGGGTAACTTCATATTTGTTTCATTTTATTTTTAGCATTATAAATATTACAAAAGTAATATGTGCTCTGTTTAGTAAATTAGAACATACAGATTTTAAAAAATCATAGGTGATAACAAAGGCTGACATTTTAGTGGAAACTTTCCTCGCTTTTAAATGTGTTTATATACTTTGCACATTTGTATCCTGAGTTAGATCACTTAGGGTCAGATGTAAGAATCATTCTTACATTAATACTCAGATGTGGCTGGCTTTTGCTCCACCTGCTTAAAGAGGATATTATGCACTTTTGCAGTGTCCTTCAGTTATTACTAGGAGTCCCTAGAGGTGTCTGTCTTGTAGTTACAAACAAATCTTACTTTAAAGGTACTGCTACTGCTCTGTGAGATATCCACCTCTCTCCCATTGGGCATTGTAAACTCTGCTGAACACCAGCATTGGCTTTTTAGAGTCCTTGAATTGGCAAAGCAGGACTTATGTCCAAAAGTAAAAAGATGGGGAAAAGATAGACCAGGAACATGACCAATGAAAAGAATGCCAAGTTAGTTATTTTTATAGCATATACAATTGACCAACTAAAAAGCATTATTGGAGATAGACAGATTATTACATAATAATAAAAGGTTAATTTCACCAGGATTTAAACATTATTTGCTTCTACCACATTTCAGTTCTAACATGTCCTTTTTTTTCTTCACATTTTAATATATCTGAAGTCAGAAGGCATCTTATAGTTACAGTCAGATAAGTGGCAGAAACAATGTGATCATCACTGCTTGAATATTCACTCCAAAACTTGCAAAATGGAGTCAGAAGCATGGAAGAAAATCTGGAGAAAATAGTAGTGCACTCAATAAAAGTTGCACAACTAAACTTGATAATACAGAAGAAAGTATTATATGGAGAAGGATGGATATCCTTGAGTCAGTTGAAAAGCGATTCAAACAAGTCAGACTGAGTATAGGAATTTTTAGGAATGTCTTAACCAATCTGTTTTTCTCCAGCTTTATTGAGGAATAACTTACACACAGTAAAGTTCACCCATTTTAAGTGTATAGCTTAATGAGCTTTGACACTTATATGCAGTCAGGTGTCCACCACCACAATCAAGGTATAGAACATTTCCAACAACTAAAAATTCCGCGTGGCCCTTTCCAGTCAAGGCCTTCCTCCCTCCTCCAGTTCCAGGTGACCATCGATCTGCTTTCAGTCACTATGGTTTGCCTTTTCCAGAATTTAGTATTAGTGGAATCATATAGTATATGCCCTTTTGTCTTTGATATATGTTTTCATTTGTCTTGGGTAATTACAAACTAAATTGCTGTGTTGTATGGTAACCATATATCTAACTTTATAAAACACTGCCAAATTGGTTTTTATATGGTGTGAAGTGTGGATCAAGGTTAACTTTTCCTCATATGGATTTATAATTGTTCTAGCAATATTTGTTTAAAAGCCTATTCTCTGGCTCCATTGAATGCCTTTGCACCTTTATTAAAATGTGTGGGTCTACTTCTAGACCCTGTTCTCTTCCATTGACCCACGTGTCTACATTTTTTGTCAGTACTACACTGTCTTCATTACTGTACTTTTAAAATTAGGTATTGTGAGTCCTCCAACATTGCTCTTCTTTCTCAAAATTGTTTTATCTAGCCTAGTTCCTTTGTCATTCCACATAAATTTTAGAATCAGTTTGTTGATTTCCACAAAAATCTTGCTGGGATGTTGAATGGAGGGAACCGACATCTTCACAATATTAAGTCTCCTAAACCAGGAACATGGAATATCTTTCCATTTTTTTTTTTGCTCTTCTTTGAAATCTTTCATCAATGCTTTGCAGTTTTCAGCATATAGATTTTGCACATATTTTGGTAGATTTTTACCTAAGCACTTCATGTTCTTTTGGTCCTATTGTAAATAGTGCTGCATTTCAAAATTTAATTTCCAATTGTTCATTGCTAGTATATAGAATTACAATTAGTTTTGGTATATTGACCTTGTATCTTACAACTTTGCCAAACTTAGTAAGTAGCTCCTTAGATTTTCGGGGGTAGATTTTTCAGAATTTTTGAAATAGACAATCATGTCATCTGTGAATAGAAACAGTTTTACTTCCTCTTTTCCAAGATTGTTTGATTGATTAACTTACCTTATTGCACAGGATAGAACCATCATTCATAATGTCCAGTATGATTATGAATAGGAGTAGTGAGAGTAGAAATTCCTGTTTTGTTCCTCATATGAGGGAACAGCATTTGTTTTTTTATCATTAAGTATGAGGTTAGATATAGTTTTTTTTGAGATGCTTTTTATCAGGGTGAAGAGGTTTGCTTCTACTGCCAGTTTGATGAGAATACAATTTTTAGTCTTACTTTTTTCTTTAAAAAACACCACATGGTAGGCATTATTATTGATAGGAATTTTAGAGAAATTATTTATTTAGACCTACATGCACATTTGCCATTTTATTTGATTACCATTCTTCTGGCGTCTCAAAATGTTCTTCTGGTATTATTTTCTTTCTTCCTGAATTACATCATTTTGAAGTTCCTTTAGTATGAGTATGTGGGTGGTAACTCTCTTAGGTTTTATTTATCTGAAGATATCTTTATTTCTCCCTCTCTCTTGCAATATAATATTAGAGACTGAGTACACAGATCTAGACTGAAATTATTTTCTTTGATCACTTTGAGGGTATAATAAGACCCCCTCATAATAAGATTCATGAAGACGAAAAATTTCAATTGTGTAAAAAGAAGGGTGGGCTTATTGTGAAAATTAAAGAAATGAATCATCTGAGTCTTTCTAGCTGGTTGGCTAGAAGTTCTAGTGGTCTGGCTCTATAATTAAAATCTTTGCTCATCCTGGTTGTGGTTTAGCACCACTTGGTGGTGGCTGTTTGCTTCAAAATAAACATCAGTGGTGCCAATTCTGGATCCTGTCTCACTGGCTGGAACTTCCAGGTCAGTGGCAGCATTAATAGTAACCTCCTGTTTAGCTGGGGCCCATTTAGTCAGTCTAATCAAAGGAGATTTAGCTAGAAGAATAACGGCAATAAAGGGCCCCTGCCTCCCTGTTTCCTGCGAGAGTGTGCTTACTTTTTTCTCACCCAGCCTTACCCTTTCCTCCATATCCTGTACCCCATCCACATTCCTATCCCAGAAGATAAAAGTTTATCCCAACCAGTTTGGGGCTAGGCAAAGGGCAGCCAATCATTAATGATTAATTGGTGATTAATCACCAATCATATTTGACCCAAATTCTCATTTATAATGGGGCTTATTATCCTAGGATTTCACTCATTATTTTAGTGTCTTCTAGCTTCCAGTACTGCTATTAAAACATCCGCTTTCAGTCTAATTGCTTCTTTCTAGGTTGTCTGTCTTTTTTCTCTTTGGCTGCTTTAAAGATCTTTTCTTTTTCTTTGGTGTTTTGGATTTTATGACAGGCATAAGAATAGATTTTTAAATTTATCCTCTTTGTGACACTCTGTGCTTCTTGAATCTGTGCATTCATGTCTTTCCTAAGTCCTAGAAGATTCTAAGTAATTAACTTTTGTAATATTGCTTCTCAATTCTACAAATCTGTCCTTGGAATCTGCTTATTTATATGTCAGTCCTTCTCAGTCTAACTTCTGCAATTGTTTTACATTTCTTTTGTATTTCCCATGTCCTTATCATTCTCTGTTCATTCTGGATAATTTTCTTAGATATTTTATGCTTTACAAATCGTCTATGTCTAATCTGCCATTCAACCTATCCACTGAGTGTTTTCATTTCAACAAATGTGTATTTGATGTCTGAGAGCTTAATTTGAGTATTTGTCACATTTGCTTGGTCATTCCTGATAGTCTCTTGTTGCTTGCTCATCATTATGGTTCTATCCCTTATTTCTTTAAATATTTTCTAAATAGATATTCTACATTTCACAGCTGATACAATTTTAATATCTCTCTTGGGAGTTCTAAATATTTATTATTTCTTCCCATTTTTCACTAATGGTGATTTGTTTCCTTTATGCTTGGTGGTTTTTGATGGTGAACTCACATTTTCTTGATCTTAATTCTGGAATCTGGTGGGCTTAATTAGAGATGTTTTTCTCTGAAGAGGATTTGTGTTTGATTCTGCTGGGAGCCTGGGGGCACTACCAGTCTGGAACTACTTTAGCCTTTTCATTTAGTTTAGTAGCTTAGAGCAAGGGTCTCAAGTTCGGCTCCTTCATATTACTGTTGACTTAAACACAGACTGAGCACAGTTCTTTTATGGGCATTTTCTCAGATTAGTCCCTTTATTTTAAATTGCCTATTCACAGAATCAGTTTTGTTTATTTGAGGGAGCAAAGAGCTGGAGGGGGAGATGTCAGCAGGATACATAGAAATTTTCTCTTCTTCCTTCAAGTTTTCAGCAATGCATATATATTTGTCCATTTGATGGTTTGTTTGTTTTAATAGAATCTGGTTGTTTTGCAGTACAAGGATGCCCCAGATGATTTAGCTTACAATTCTTTTGGAGAAGTCTCTTTCAGATTTTTTTTTTTTTTTTTTTTTTTTTTTTGCGGTACACGGGCCTCTCACTGTTGTGTCCTCTCCCGTTGCGGAGCACAGGCTCCGGACTCACAGGCTGCATGGTCCCATGGCTCACGGGTCCAGCCACTCTGCGGCATGTGGGATCCTCCCGGACTGGGGCACGAACCCGTGTCCCCTGCATCGCAGGCAGACTCTCAACCACTGCACCACCAGGGAAGCCCTCAGCTTATTTTTTTTTTAAATAGAGTTTATTTTTTAGAACAGAATTAGATTTGCAGATAAATTGAGAATAGAGTACAGAGTTCCTATATATCCTGCACCCAATTTCCCTTATTATTAACATCTTGCATTAGTATAGTACATTTGTTAGAATTAATGAACCATTATTGATACACTGTCATTAACTAAGTCCATAGTTTATTCATATTTCTTTGGTTTTTAAACCTAATGTCTTTTTCTGCTCCTGGATTCGATCCAGGATACCACTTTACACTAACTTGTCATGTTTCCTTAGGCTCCTCTTGGTTGTGACAGTCTCTCAAACTTTCCTTGCTTTGCCTGACCTTGATAGTTTTCAGGAGTACTGATCAGGTATTTTGTAGGCTGCCCCTCTATTGGAATTTTTTTACTGTAGAAAAATATACATAACATAAAATTTATCATTGTAACTATTTTTAAGTTTACAATCTGGTGGCATTAAATATATTCATAACAGTGTTCAGTGATCACAATCGTCCATTTCCAGAACTTTTTGATCATCCCAAACAGAAACTCTGTACCCATTAAAAAAATAACATGTCAGTCCCCTCTCCCCATTTCCTGGTAACCTCTATTCTATTTTCTGTCTCTGAATTTATCTATTCTATATACCTCATATAAGTAGAATCATACAATATTTGTTCTTTTGTGTCTGGCTTATTTCACTTAGCATGTTTTCAAGGTTCATCCATCTTATAATGTGTATCCAAGTTTCATTGTATGTATATACTACATTTTGTTTTATCAATCTTGCTTATAAGTTCCAGAAGATTTTTGTTGATTCCTTGGGATTTCTCCATAGACACTCATGTCATCTGCAAACGAAGGTATTTTATTTCTTCATTTCCAATCTGTATACCTTTTATTTCCTTTTCTTGCCTTATTATTAGCTAGGACTTTAGGTGTGAGAGTAAATAAGAATGGTGAGAGAGGATATCCTTGTCTTGTTCCTGATCTTTGGAGGAAAGCATTCAGTTTCTCACTATTAACTATGATGCTGGATGTAGGTATTTTGTAGATGCTCTTTATCAAGTTGAGGACGTTCCCCTCTATTGCTAGTTTGCTGAGAATTTTTTACCAGGAATGTTGTTGGATTGTCTCAAAAACTTTTGCTGCATCAATTTGTATGCTTGTATGATTTTTCTTCTTTATCCTCTTTATGTACTAAATTATACTGAGTGATTTTAGAATGTTGAACTGTCCTCTTTCACCTAGAATAGATCCCACTTGGTTGTGTTGTATAATTCTTTTTGTACATTGTTGGTTCAATCTGCTAATATTTGTTAAAGAGTTTTACATCTATGTTCATGAGAGATATCAGTCCATAGTTTTTTCTTCTTATAATGTCCTTAACTGCTTTTGGTATTAGGGTAATGCTGGACTCATAGAATAAGTTAGGAAGTGTGCTCTTTATTTCCGTTTTTTAGAAGAAATTGTGGAGAATTGGTATCATTTCATCCTTGAATGTTAGTTGAATTCATCAGTGAAGCCATCTGGGCCTGGTGCTTTCTTTCCTGGAAAGTTATTGATTCAGTCCTTGATACTCAGATTATCTATTTCTCCTTGAGTGAATTTTGATAGTTTGCGTCTTTCAAGGAATTGGTTCATTTCATCTAATTTATCAAATTTCTGGGTATACAGTTGCTGATAGTATTCCTTTATTTTTCTTTTAGTGTTCATGGGATAATTAAAGATGATCCCTATTCCGTTTCTGATAATGGTATTGTATTGTTTGTTTAAACATTTTTTTCTGTATATTATTGTGTTTTTACATCTTAAAAAAGCTTTCTGGCTGGGGAGAGACTCCTTGGCATAGCCAATTCTTGGAGATAGCAAAGGGCTCAGCCAGGAGTGTACCTTAAATATACCAACTGACCAATGCAGAGTCATACCTCCTCTATCTGGCCTGTACACCTCAGGAAGCAATATTCCTCTGTTTTAATCATCCCAGGGCCAGATACCAGGCAACTAGGAACAGACCCTAAAGCTTAAAGGCTGCTGAAATGATTCAAACTAGCCAATCCTAAACTGTTCACTCTGCCTTGCTTTTTCTATAGGGTAGTCTAGGTTTTCCCTTCACTCATGTTTTCTGCCTCCTAACTACTCTGAGGCTTTTCCATATATCTCTGCATGGCATGGTGTGCCTCCCAATTCTAGGACCTATGAGTATAATGAACTTTGTTTTCATGAGCCTCTTCTATACGTTCTCTTGTGGTTGCACCTGACTGACCTGACTGACCATCACATAAAAGAACAGAACAGGTAATTTTGTGCCTTTGCTTTTTTCCTTGGTTAGTGTGGCTAGAGGTGTATTGATTTTATTGATCCTTTCAAAGAACCAGATTTTGGTTTCTGTGATTTTCTCTGTTGTTTTCCTGTTTTCAATTCCATTGATTTCTGTTCTAATTTTTATTATTTCTTTTCTTTTGCTCTTCTTTCTCTCATTGCCCAAGGTGGAACCTTAGACTGTTGATTTTAGATTTACCTTCTTTTCTAATACATACATTTAATGCTAAAATTCTAAGTGCTGCTTTCATTGTATCTTACAGGTTTTGATAAATTGTATTTTCATTTTCATTGAGTTCAAAATACTTTAAAATTTCTCTTTAGACTTCTTTGACCCATGTATTATTTTAAAGTGTGTATTTTATCTCCAAATATTTTGGGATTTTACAGCTATTTTTCTGTTACTTATTTCTAGTTTAATTCCATCATGGCCTCAGAGAAGATAGTTTATATAATTTCTGTTACAGGTTGAATTGTGGTCCCCCAAAAGACATGCTGAAATCCTAACCCATAACATACACACCCCTCCCCTTAACATGTGAATATGACCTTATTTGGAAATTGGGTCTTTACAGATGTAATCAAGTTAGCATGAGTCATTAGGGTGGGTCCTAATCCAGTATGACTGGAAGAAATGCGATGTGAAGACAGACACACACAGGGAGAATGCTATGTGATTACAGAGGCAGAGAGCGGAATGATGCAGCTACAAGCCAAGGAATGCCAAGGAGTGACAGCCACCACCAGAAGCTAGGAAGATGCAAGGAAGGATTCTCCCCTACAGGTTTCAAAGGGGGCATGGCCCTGCCAACACCCTGATTTTGGACTTCCAGTCTCTAGACTGTGAAACAATAAATTTCTTTTGTTTTAAGCCACCCAGTTTGTGGTACTTTCTTAACAGCAATTCTAGGGAACGAATATGATTTCTATACTTTTAAATTTATTAATGTGCATTTCGTGGCCCAGATGTAGTCTCTCTTGGTAAATGTTCTGTGTGACCTTGAGAAGGATGTGTATTCTGCTGTTGTTGGATGGAGTATTCTCTAAATGTCAATTAGATCAGATTGATAATGCTGTTTAGGGCAATTATATCCTTACTGATTTTCTGCCTGCCTGAACTATCAACTACTGAAAATGGGGTGTAGATGTTTCCCAATGTATTTGTACATTTTTCTATATCTCTTTGCACTCCTATTAGTTTTTGCCTCATGCGCTCTGACACTCAACTTTTTGGTTCATACACATTAAGGATCGTTATATATCCTTGGAGAGTTGACCTCTTTATCATTATGTAGTGCTCCTCTTTATCCCTGACAGTTTTCCTGGTTCTGAAATCACTTTGTTTGAAATTAATGTAGCTACTCCAGCTTTCTTTTGATTAGTGTTAGTATGGCATAACTTTTCCCATCTTTTTAATTTTAATAATTTATTTTTAATGTTTTAACAACTTGAGTAATGTATTTCACATACCCACCATTCACCCATATAAAGATTACTATTAATTGGTTTTAGTATAGTCACAGAGTTGTGCAACCATCAGCACAATGAATTTTAGAACATCTTTATTACCCCTCCCCCACCAAAAAAATCTTGCAACCCTTTAGTCAACCCCCCATCATCTGCCAGGGCTAGGCAACCACTGAACTACTTTCTGTCTCTATACATTTGCCTATTCTGGACATTTCATATAATATGTGGTCCTATTAGAATGGAATCATATGATATGTGTTTTTTTTGTGAATTGCTTCTTTCATATAGCATATTTTCAAGGTTCATCCATATTGTGGTATGCATCAGTACTTCATTCCTTTCTGGTGCTGAATAATATTCCATTGTACGAATATACTACTTTTTATTTACCTATTAATCAGTTTATTATCATTTGAGTCATTTCCACTTTTTGTCTTTTCTGCAATAAATATTTGTGTACAACTTTTTGTGAGGGTATATGTTTTCATTTCTCTTGGGTATATAGCTAGGAGTGGGTTGCTGGATCATGTGGTAACTTTATGTGTGAACTTTTGAGAAACTGCCAGACTGTTTTCCACAGTGGCTGCACAATTCTGTATTCTTACCAACAGTGTTTGAAGATTTGAATTTCTCCACATTTTCTCCAACACTTGTCATTGTCCATCTTTTTTTATTATAGTTATCTTAGCTGGTGTGAAGTGGTATCTCATTATGGTTTGAATTGCACTTCCCTGAAGACTAATGATTTTGAACACCTTTTCATGTCCTTTTTGGCTATATCTTCTTTGAAGGAATGCCTATGCAGGATACCTGCCCTTTTAAAAATAGCTCTTTTATATATTCTTGACAGGTCTCTTATTAAGTAAAAGATTTGCAAAATTTATGTCCCTTTCTGTGGTTTGTCTTTTCACTTTATTTATGGTATCCTTTAAAATGAAATGTTTTTAATTTTGATGTCTAGTTTATAGATTTTTCTTTGCTTGTGTTTCTGGTGTCATTTCTAAGAAATCATCACCTAATTCATGAATATTTATACCTATGTTTTCTTTAAAGAGCTTTATGGTTTTAGATCTTGAGGTTAGGCCTTTGATCCATTCTGAGCTGATTTCTGTACATGGTGTGAGATAAGGGTCCAACTTCATTCGTTTACATGTGGACATCCACTTAACCCAGTACCACTTGTTGAAAAGACTATTCTTTCCCCCATTGAATGGTCTTGCTACCTTCGTTGAAGATCAGTTGACCTTAAATGTGAAGTTTATTTCTAGATTCCCAAGTTAATTCCAAAAAAACTGGAATTTTTGACTGCTTACTGTGTTCCAGGCACAATCCTAAGCACAAATGCACTTATCCCTCATAGTAACTCTGTGAGATGGGCACTATTCTTACCCCCACTTCACGGATGAAGTAGCGGAGATAATGATTTGCCCAAGCTAATAAGTGGCAGACCCAGGACATGAATTTAGACGACTGCCTTGAGAGCCTGAGCTTTTAACCATGCTATAAATAAATGTGATAAGTCAGAACTTGGAATCCCACTAAATAGTTCATTTTAAACAAAACAGTTGGAGGTCAAACTGGCCACTTAGTTTGGAAAAACCACAACAGAGAAGAAGCTTTACTAGCTTGCTTCCTACTGAGTATTAGAAATGGAACTGTCTTCCTTGGTTGAAACCCCTCCATCGCCAACTTAAGAATTTATAAATCAACGCACTACTTCGGCTTCTTCGGTTCTTGCAGCAAGACCGACGTTAGCGCTTACCGGCGAGGAGCGGAAAGGCCGCAGGGTCCACTCCCCAGTTCTCAGCCCCGCCGCAACCTCGCGCTATTTTCTGCCAACAGTAGGGGCGTGGACAGAATCGCCCCCCGGGCTGGAGGCCGCCCGTGTTGCCGTAACTCTCGCGGGAAGATGCGTCGTTGCCTCGGTAACGGCGTCGCGGCCGCGAAAGATGGCGGGGCGAAGTTTTAAGGTTCGTTCAACTCTACACTGCTGGGTAGCAGCTAGGTTTCGGGCGGTCCTACGGACACCGGAATTCATTTAACTTTGGGTCTGAAAGTGTCTCTTTTACAGAGACGGGGCGTTTCAGGGACTCCGCTTCCACCACGCGTTCAGCAACCTGCCACACCTCGTCGGGACCTCCTCGCCAAGGAGGAAGAATATAAGTAAGAAATTTGGCGGTTCAGCTTTTCCTTCTTTCTTTCACTTAAATGAGGTTGCTTACAAATACTTTTCCTGGTGACTGACAGGATCTTTGGGACCATTCACTGTCCAGCAGTTTATCATCCCGTTCGCTTGCCCTTCTTTTTAACTTGAGCTGCGGCCTCGTAGCTGTTGAAAGTGGGTGAAAATTTAACCCAAGTGATTAAACCTGTTCGTCAGCGAGATGATACCGCTAGAAGTAGTTTGGATAGCAGGAATTGCCACGAATAGTTCAGTTTCTAGTTAAAGGAATTCCACTTAATGTTAAGTTCCTAGAGTTTACGTATGTAAATTTCTTTTAGGTTTGGTTCCTAAACTGAAAGCATGTTTCTCAGGGCATTTGGAATTACCGTTGTCATCCACATTTGGTGGTGTTGGGAGGATTTCCCTTCCTTATCTTCTGTCAGTGTAATTACAGCTATCCTGACAACACGTGCTTTCATTCTTGGACCACTCCACTCTTCATCCCCCGGGTTTCATGCAGATGTCAGAGTGATCTTTTAATTTGATCTTGTCACTCCCTTGTCTAAAACTTTGCAGTGGTTTCCAGTTGCACTACAAAAGCTCTGTCACACCAGGCTCCTACCTCTTTTGTGATCTTGACCTCTCTCCTTTTTGCCTACCAGAGTGGCCTTTCTTGACTGTGATAAGTAGGCTCCCCATTACTCTTTTTTAATTGTGTGATTAAATTTTCATTGCAATTAGCATAACTTGTTACAGTAAATTCATTTGTTAGTTTACATTTTGTCTGTTTCCTCCACTGGACTGTTAGTTCCATAAGGTCAGAGACCATGTCTTTTATTTGCCCTCGTATATACCCTTACCAAAAAAGTTATATTTTAAAAATTCACCTTTTTAATTTAAAGTAATTTAATTTAAAACTTGGGAAACATTCTGGCAGTTCCTCAAATGGTTTAACATAGTTACCAAATGATCTGTACTTAAAATTAAAGCATGTTTAGAGTTAAAACTGAAGTGTACTTTCTTTAGATAAACTAGACACGTGTCAACTTGCATGTAGAAACATAATGATCTTCCACTGCTTGATGAAATGGGCCTATTATTCAAGTATGAATGTACTTAATCAATGGATCTGTTGTTCATATACAGCTCTGAATCAGCTGTTTTCAACCCAAAACATTTGGTTTCTTTACCATGCACCAGACAGCACTAAATACGTGCACTGATTAGGTTAATTCGTTCGGTTATTTAAAGATCTATTTGCATCTGGCCCTTCATTAAGGATATGCTCCTGATCAAAGTCAGGCATCTATAGGAACTATTCTATTTTAGCAAAAGTTTTGTGGTAAAGGCTCCCACTTGTTACTTGTTCTGTTATATGCACTCTGAGGTGTGCAAATCTGAGGCGTTTGAACAGAGTAGCTCCCAGGCACTGCTTGAAATTTGTGATCACTCAGCACTATGCATAAGGGTGAAATGTCTGGCCATCCTTATAGGCAAGACTATGATTTCATAACAGAGTATTTTGCCACATGCTGTCTTGGTGGTAAGCATATGGGGATGTTGTTTTAATAACTGAACACAGCACTTTCCAGGGATCCCAATGCAGAATCTTTTACGATCAGCTCCTGTCAAATAGTTGGAGGAAATAATCACTATATGAGACAGTAAACCAAGGAATATGCTGATCACTCAAGTCAATAGATATTCCAAGCCTTGTGCGTATATCATAAAACCAGAGAGCTAAACAATAAGATTACATGACATCTGGTTTAATTGATCTTGATAACTGGAAGGGCAAGCCTTCCCCCAAACTTCTTGCCTATAAATGCCAATTACATTGGATTTATAGATTAATTTGCAGAGAACTGACATCTTTATGCTGTTGAATTTGCCCTTCCACGAATGTGATATATCTCTATTTACATGTGGGTGTTTTGGGTATCCATTAATAATATTTTATCATATTACTACATAAGAGTCTTGCATGTACAATTTTTTCAAGGTACCTTATAGTTTTTTCTTGCTATAATGAATGGCTCTTTTTCTACTACATTTTCTAATTGGTTATATGTATAGAAACATTACTGATTTTTGTATGTTGATCCTAGACCTATATTTATATAGATTGTCAGCTCTGCTGAACTCTCTTATTCTGCAGAGTCCGTTGAGTTTTTTATAAAGACAGTTATATCATATGCAAATTGTGATAGTTTTGTCCCTTTACAATTTCTTCTACATCCTTTTTCTTGATCTGGTTAGAACTTCCAGTGCAATACGAAATAGAAAAAGTAATGGTAAGCATTTTTATCTTAGTTATGATTTATAGGAACCCACTTTTAATAATTTATTACTACATTTGAGGTTTGCTGTAGCGTTTTGGTATTTTTTTATCAGACTTAAGGACGCTGTTTCCCTTAATTCTTTATTTTTTAATCAAGGATAGCTGATATGCAGTATTATACCCTTAATTTGTATTTTGAATGAATGTTAAATTTTAACAAAGCTTTTCCCCCCAAAATTTATTTAGGCGATGAAATTTTTTTCACCCCCTCATTTAATGTTTTAACATACTGAACTACAAAGGCAGATTTCTTGTTTTCTTTTAAAGTCCCCTGGATTAGATTGCTTTAATTTTATGGAGGTTGTTTTCCATCTATAAACAGAAATGAAATTGGTCTTGCACTTTTTTCTAGTTCTTTGCCTTTCTGATTTTGATGTGATTATTATCCTAGCCACATAAAAACAAGCTGAATAGTTTTCCTTTTTTGTTTTAGTCTGTTCTTGGAAGCTTCTTGTAATCAGAGATCATCTGCCCTTTGATTAAAATTGTGAAACTGAGTCTAGTGTGGGTTTTGGGTTTTTTTTGCCTGTGAATGCAGTTTCTTTAATAATTTTTGCTTCCAGAATAAATTTTGGTTACTTGCTAGTTTTCTGGAAAAGTGTCCACTTCATGTATGTTTTAAAATGTATTAACATACATTTATTCTAATTATGCTCTTATGTTTTAAATCGTGACTGTATCTGTAACCTTATACACACCTTCTTTTGGGGACTTTTCTGTCAGTCTTGCTGGAAGGTGTATATGTTTTATTGGTCTTTTCACAGAATTAGCTTTTGGTTTTATTGCTAATCTATGTGATTTAAATTTTTTTTGATTAGTCTTATCTCTATTATTTCTCTCTCTTCTAATGGTGGATTTATTTCTTCTTTTTTTAGTTTCTTTTTTTAGTTTAGTTTTTCTTATTTTTTAATACATACATTTAATTTCTGTATATTTCTCTCCAACGACAGCTTATCGGTATTTCAGTATCTGTTTTGATATATATATTTCTTTTGTGGTTATTTAGTTTTAAATATTTTATGATTTTTCATAGTGATTATTTTAGGAGTGTGTTTTTGTAGTTCTCAAGCATCTGTTTGTTTGTTTGTTTGTTTTATTTTTGTTATTTTATAATTTATTTTTAATTGTACTATGGTCAGAGAATGTATATAATATTGATTTTCAAAAATGTTTTGAAACTTAGTTGTGACCAGGTATGTGTTGAATTTTTGTAAATATTCTGTGTGTTCTTTGATAGAAAGTGTATTCACTATTTGTTGACTCATATCTTAGATCAAGCTAATTAATATTGCTGTCCATAACATCAGTATCATCACCATTTTTTTTTCTAGTACCTGTATTAGTTTCTGTTAGAGATGTACTGAAATCAGCTATAATTATGATTAAAAATTTCTCCTTATAATTGTGTCCAATATTGTTTGATTTATTTAAATCCTCTTGATGAATAATTCCTTTCATTATTATGTAGTGTCTGTTATATCTTCTTTCATTTCTTTATTCTCAAACTTTTTATGTCATTTAGCTTTATTAAGAGCATTTCTTTTATATTCTCTGGTAATTTCTGCTTTCTAATGAGTGAATTTATTTATATTATTTTGTTTATTAATTTGAAGTTGTTTGGGCCATCTTATTTTTGTTTTCTATTTATGCCTTTGGGGTTTTTTTCTGTCTTTTATTGGTTGAATGAGTTTTCATTATGTCTTTATTTTTCCTTTACTGGTTTGGAAAGACCTTAGAATGCTTTAACTTGGTTTCCCTCATTTGTCGAGTTATATAATACTTATTTCCCCTTTGCTTTGAATACCCTTACCTGTTATTTTCATATTCTGTACTAATTTAGATTTATCATCATGTTTTCTCATTTCTTTGCACTTTTTTTCTAGGTTCAATTTCCTCTTTTCTGAAGCATAGGCCATTCATTACTTCTCTGTATGAAAATCGGAGTCTTAAATTCTCCAGTCTTACCCGAAAATTTTGTTACTTTGCACTTATTCTTCAAAGATAGTTTAGCTGAATATAGAACTTGAAATGGCTAGTCCCTGCCCCCCACCTCCCGATGGTCCATTAAAGATACCATTTCATTGTCTATTGGAATCTAGAGATATTGATAAGGCATCTACTGCTAGCATTTAAGATAGTCATGCTGGTAGACTATTTTTCTCTCTTCTTTTTAAATATTTGCTTTGTAATTTAAAGAACATTCTCCTTGTCTTTGAAGTTCTGCAGTTTCACTATGATGTGTACAGGTGTGGATTTGTTTTCTTAATTCTGCTTGAGGTCCCTATATTTATTCATTTCTGGAACATTCTCAGCATTATCTCTTTTTTAAAAAAGTATTTTCTTTTGTTTTATATTTCTTGCTATATTCTTCAAGTTTCAAATATTTGTCGTTTTTCTTTGTTTTGTTGCCGTATACTTGATTTACAATATTATACTATTTTCAGGTATACAGCATAGTGATTCAAAACTTTTATAGATTATACTCCATTTAAAGTTATTATAAAATAATGGCTATATTTCCTGTGCTGTACAATATATCCTTGTATCTTATTTATTTTATATATAGTAGTTTGTATCTCTTAATCCTTTAATCCTATTGTACTCCTCCCCCCTTCCCTCTCTCCACTGGTAACCACTTGTTCTGTACGTATATGGGTCTGTTTCTGTTTTGTTATATTCATTATTTGCTTCATTTTTAGATTCCACACATAAGTGATAATACACAGTATTTGTCTTTCTCTGACTTATTTCACTAAGCATAATACCCTCCAGGTCCATTTATGTTGTTGCAGATGGCAAAATTTCATTCTTTTTTTATAACTGAATAGTATTCCATGGTATGTATGCATATATATATATATATATATATATATATATATATATATATATATATATATACACACACACACATATCACATCTTCTTTATCCATTCATCTGTTGATGAACATGTAGTTTGCTTCCATATCTTGGCTATTGTAAATAATGCTGCTATGAACATTGGGGTGCATATATCTCTTCAGAGTAGTGTTTTCATTTTCTTTGGATATATATCCAGGAGTGGAATTACTGGGTCATATGGTAGTTATATCTTTAAGTTTCTGAGAAACTGCCATACTGTTTTCCACAGTGGCTGCACCAATTTATGTTCCCACCAACAGTGCACAAGGGTTCCCTTTTCTCCACATCCTTGCCAACATTTGTTATTTGTGGTCTTTTTGGTGATAGCCATTCTGACAGGTGTGAGGTGATATATTATTGTAGTTTTGCTTTGCATTTCTCTGATGATTAACAGTGTTGAGCATTTCATGTGCCAGTTGGCCATCTGTATTCTTCTTTGGGAAAATGTCTATTCAGGTCTTCTGCCCATTTTTTAACCAGGTTATTTGGTTTTTTTTGATATTGAGTAGTATGAGCTATTTATATAGTTTGGGCATTAAACCCTTGTTGGTCATATCATTTACAAATATTTTCTCCCATTCAGTAGATTGTCTTTTCATTTTGTCAATGCTTTCTTTTTTTGTTTTGCGGTACGCGGGCCTCTCACTGTTGCAGCCTCTCCCGTTGTGGAGCACAGGCTCCAGATGCGCAGGCTCGGTGGCCACGGCTCACGGGCCTAGCTACTCGGCAGCATGTGGGATCTTCCCAGACTGGGGCATGAACCTGTGTCCCCTGCATCGGCAGGTAGACTCAACCACTGCGCCACCAGGGAAGCCCTGTCAATGCTTTCTTTTCCTTTCCTTTCCTTTTAAATTTAATTAGGTCCTATTATTTATTTATTTAGTTAGTTAGTTTCCTCTGCCTTAGGAGACAGATCCAAAAAATACTGCTGTGGTTTATGTCAGAGTGTTCTGCCTCTGTTTTCTTCTGGAGTTTTATGGTTTATGGTCTTACATTTAAGTCTTTAATCCATTTTGAGTTTATTTTTGAATATGGTGTGAAAAAATGTTCTAATTTCATTCTTTTACATGTAGCAGTCCAGTCTTCCCAGCACCACCTGTTGAAAGACTGTCTTTTCCTCATTTATATTTTTGCTTCCTTTGTCATAGATTAATTGCCCATATAAGTCCATTCTCTAGTAGGTGTGTGTCTTTATTCCCGTCTTACCCCTAGGTTCTTTTTTTTTTTTTTGCTGTACGCGGGCCTCTCACTGCTGTGGCCTCTCCCGTTGCGGAGCACAGGCTCCGGACACACAGGCTCCGCGGCCATGGCTCGCGGGCCCAGCCGCTCCGCGGCATGTGGGATCTTCCGGGATCGGGGCACGAACCCGTGTCCCCTGCATCGGCAGGCGGACTCTCAACCACTGCGCCACCAGGGAAGCCCACCCCTAGGTTCTTTATGACATTATTTTTTCCTTAGATTCCATATATATGTGTTAGCATACGATATTTGTCTTTCTCTTTCTGACTTACTTCACTCTGTATGACAGACTCTAGGTCCATCCACCTCACTACAAATAACTCCATTTCGTTTCTTTGTATGGCTGAGTAATATTCCATTGTATATATGTGCCACATCTTCTTTATCCATTCATCTGTTGGTGGACACTTAGGTTGTTTCCATCTCCGGGCTATTGTAAATAGAGCTGCCATGAATATTTTGGTACATGACTCTTTTTGAATTATGGTTTTCTCAGGGTATATGCCCAGTAGTGGCATATACTGGGTCGTATGGTAGTTCTAGTTTTAGTTTTTTGAGGAACCTCCATACTGTTCTCCATAGTGGCTGTACCAATTCACATTCCCACCAGCAGTGCAAGAGTGTTCCCTTTTCTCAACACCCTCTCCAGCATTTATTGTTTGTAGATTTTTTGGTGATGACCATTCTGACCGGTGTGAGATGATATCTCATTGTAGTTTTGATTTGCATTTCTCTAATGATTAATGATGTTGAGCATTCTTTCTTGCTTTTGTTGGCAATCTGTATATCTTCTTTGGAGAAATGTCTATTTAGGTCTTCTGCCCATTTTTGGAGTGGGTTGTTTGTTTTTTTGTTATTAAGCTGCATGAGCTGCTTATACATTTTGGAGATTAATCCTTTGTCAGTTGCTTCATTTACAAATATTTTCTCCCATTCTGAGGGTTGTCTTTTGGTCTTGTTTATGGTTTCCTTTGCTGTGAAAAAGCTTTGAAGTTTCATTAGATCCCATTTGCTTGTTTTTATTTCCATTTCTCTAGGACGTAGGTCAAAAAGGATCTTGCTGTGATTTATGTCATAGAGTGTTCTGCCTATGTTTTCCTCTAAGAGTTTGATAGTTTCTGGCCTTACATTTAGGTCTTTAATCCATTTTGAGCTTATTTTTGTGTATGGTGTTAGGGAATGTTCTAATCTCATACTTTTACATGTCCCTGTCCAGTTTTCCCAGCACCACTTATTGAAGAGGCTGTCCTTTTTCACTGTACATTCCTGCCTCCTTTATCAAAGATAAGTTGACCATATGTGCGTGGGTTTATCTCTGGGCTTTCTATCCTGTTCCATTGATCTATCTTTCTGTTTTTGTGCCAGTACCATACTGTCTTGATTACTGTAGCTTTGTAGTATAGTCTGATATCAGGGAGCCTGATTCCTCCAGCTCCATTTTTCGTTCTCAATATTGCTTTGGCTATTCTGGGTCTTTTGTGTTTCCATACAAATTGTGAAATTTTTTGTTCTAGTTCTGTGAAAAATGCCAGTGGTAGTTTGATAGGGATTGCATTGAATCTGTAGATTGCTTTGGGTGGTAGAGTCATTTTCACAATGTTGATTCTTCCAATGCAAGAACATGGTATATCTCTCCATCTATTTGTATCATCTTTAATTTCTTTCATCAGTGTCTTATAATTTTCTGCATACAGGTCTTTTGTCTCCTTAGGTAGGTTTATTCCTAGATATTTTATTCTTTTTGATGCAGTGGTAAATGGGAGTGTTTTCTTAATTTCCCTTTCGGATTTTTCATTATTAGTGTATAGCAAAGCCAGAGATTTCTGTGCATTAATTCTGTATCCTGCTACTTTACCAAATTCATTGATTAGCTCTAATAGTTTTCTGGTAACATCTTTAGGATTCTTTATTTATAGTATCATGTCATCTGCAAACAGTGACAGCTTTACTTCTTCTTTTCCAATTTGGATTCCTTTTATTTCCTTTTCTTCTCTGATTGCTGTGGCTAAAACTTCCAAAACTAGGTTGAATAAGAGTGGTGAGAGTGGGCAACCTTGTCTTGTTCCTGATCTTAGTGGAAATGGTTTCAGTTTTTCACCATTGAGGACAATGTTGGCTGTGGGTTTGTCATATATGGCCTTTATTATGTTGAGGAAAGTTTCCTCTATGCATACTTTCTGCAGGGTTTTTATCATAAATTGCTGTTGAATTTTGTTGAAAGCTTTCTCTGCATCTATTGAGATGATCATATGGTTTTTCTCCTTCACTTTGTTAATATGGTGTATCACGTTGATTGATTTGCGTATATTGAAGAATCCTTGGATTCCTGGAATAAACCCCACTTGATCATGGTTTATGATCCTTTTAATGTGTTGTTGGATTCTGTTTGCTAGTATTTTGTTGAGAATTTTTGCATCTGTGTTAATCAGTGATATTGGCCTGTGGTTTTCTTTCTTTGTGACATCCTTGTCTGGTTTTGGTATCAGGGTGATGGTGGCCTCGTAGAATGAGTTTGGGAGTGTTCCTCCCTCTGCTATATTTTGGAAGAGTTTGAGAAGGATGGGTGTTAGCTCTTCTCTAAATGTTTGATAGAATTTGCCTGTGAAGCCATCTGGTCCTGGACTTTTGTTTGTTAGAAGATTTTTAATCACAGTTTCTAGTTCAGTGCTTGTGATTGGTCTGTTCATATTTTCTATTTCTTCCTGATTCATTCTTGGCAGGTTGTGCTTTTCTCAGAATTTGTCCATTTCTTCCAGGTTGTGCATTTGATTGGCATAGAGTTGCCTGTAGTAATCTCTCATGATCTTTTGTATTTCTGCAGTGTCAGTTGTTACTTCTCTGTTTTCATTTCTATTTCTATTGATTTGAGTCTTCTCCCTTTTTTTCTTGATGAGTCTGGCTAATGGTTTATCAATTCTGTTTATCTTCTCAAAGAACCAGCTTTTAGTTTTACTGATCTTTGTTATCGTTTCTTTCATTTCTTTTTCATTCATTTCTGATCTGATCTTTATGATTTCTTTCCTTCTGCTCACTTCGGGGGTTTTTTGTTCTTCTTTCTCTAATAGCTTTAGGTGCAAGGTTAGGTTGTTTACTCGAGATGTTTCCTGTTTCTTAAGGTGGGATTGTATTGCTATAAACTTCCCTCTTAGAATTGCCTTTGCTGCCTCCATAGGTTTTGGGTCGTCGTGTCTCCATTGTCATTTGTTTCTAGGTTTTGTTGTTTTTTTTTTGTGGTACGCAGGCCTCTCATTGTTTTGGCCTCTCCCGTTGCAGAGCACAGGCTCCAGACACACAGGCTCAGCGGCCATGGCTCACGGGCCTAGCTGCTCTGCGGCATGTGGGATCTTCCCGGACCAGGGCACGAACCCGTGTACCCTGCATCAGCAGGCAGACTCTCAACCACTCTGCCACCAGGGAAGCCCTCTAGGTTTTTTTTGATTTCCTCTTTGATTTCTTCAGTGATCACTTCATTATTAAGTAGTGTATTGTTTAGCCTCCATGTGTTTGTATTTTTTTTTTTTTTACAGATCTTTTCCTGTAATTGATATCTAGTCTCATAGCGTTGTGGTTGGAAAAGATACTTGATACAATTTCAGTTTTCTTAAATTTACCAGGGCTTGATTTTTGACCCAAGATATGATCTATCCTGGTGAAAGTTCCATGAGCACTTGAGAAAAATGTGTATTCTGTTGTTTTTGGATGGAATGTCCTATAAATATCAATTAAGTCCATCTTGTTTAATGTATCATTTAAAGCTTGTGTTTCCTGGGCTTCCCTGGTGGCACAGTAGTTGACAGTCCACCTGCCAATGCAGGGGACATGGGTTCGTGCCCCGGTCCGGGAAGATCACACATGCCGCGGAGCAGCCAGGCCCGTGAGCCATGGCCACTAATTCTGCGTGTCCAGAGCTTGTGCCCCGCAACGGGAGAGGCCACAACAGTGAGAGGCCTACATACAGCAAAAACAAACAAACAAAACAACAAAAAAACGCTTGTGTTTTCTTATATATTTTCATTTTGGATGATCTGTCCATTGGTGAAAGTGGGGTGTTAAAGTCCCTTACTATGAATGTGTTACTGTCGATTTCCCCTTTTATGGCTGTTAGTATTTGCCTTATGTATTGAGGTGCTCCTATGTTGGGTGCATAAATATTTACAATTGCTATATCTTCTTCTTGGATCGATCCCTTGATCATTATGTAGTGTCCTTTGTCTCCTGTAATAGTCTTTATTTTAAAGTCTGTTTTGTCTGATATGAGAATTGCTACTCCAGCTTTCTTTTGATTTCCATTTGCATGGAATATCTTTTTCCATCCCCTTACTTTCAGTCTGTATGTGTCCCTATGTCTGAAGTGGGTCTCTTGTAGACAGCATATATATGGGTCTTGTTTTTGTATCCATTCATCCAGTCTGTGTCTTTTGGTGGGAGCATTTAATCCATTTACATTTAAGGTAATTATTGATATGTATGTTCCTATTCCCATTTTCTTAATTGTTTTGGGTTTGTTATTGTAGGTCTTTTCCTTCTCTTGTGTTTCTTGCCTAGAGAAGTTCCTTTAGCATTTGTTGTAAAGCTGGTTTGGTGGTGCTGAACTCTCTCAGCTTTTGCTTGTCTGTAAACGTTTTAATTTCTCCATCAAATCTGCATGAGATCCTTGCTGGGTAGAGTAATCTTGGTTGTAGGTTTTTCTCCTTCATCACTTTAAATATGTCCTGCCAGTCCCTTCTGGCTTGCAGAGTTTCTGCTGAAAGATCCTTTCCCATATTAGGGAAGTTTTCAAGTATAATCTCTTCAAATATTTTCTCAGTCCTTTTCTTTTTCTCTTCTTCTTCTGGGACCCCTATAATTCGAATGTTGTTGCATTTAATGTTGTCCCAGAGGTCTCTGAGACTGTCCTCAGTTCTTTGCATTCTTTTTTCTTTATTCTGCTCTGCAGTAGTTATTTCCACTATTTTATCTTCCAGGTCACTTATCCGTTCTTCTGCCTCAGTTATTCTGCTATTGATCCCATCTAGAGTATTTTTAATTTCATTTATTGTGTTGTTCGTCGTTGCTTGTTTCATCTTTAGTTCTTCTAGGTCCTTGTTAACTGTTTCTTGCATTTTGTCTATTCTATTTACAAGGTTTTGGATCATCTTTACTATCATTATTCTGAATTCTTTTTCAGGTAGACTGCCTATTTCCTCTTCATTTGTTAGGTCTGGTGGGTTTTTATCTTGCTACTTCATCTGCTGTGTGTTTTTCTGTCTTCTCATTTTGCTTATCTTCCTGTGTTTGGGGTCTCCTTTTTGCAGGCTGCAGGTTCGTAGTTCCCGTTTTTTTGGTGTTTGTCCCCAGTGGCTAAAGTTGGTTCAGTGGGTTGTGTAGGCTTCCTGGTGGAGGGGACTAGTGCCTGTGTTCTGGTGGATGAGGCTGGATCTTGTCTTTCTGGTGGGCAGGTCCATGTCTGGTGGTGTGTTTTGGGGTGTCTGTGGACTTACTATGATTTTAGGCCACCTCTCTGTTAATGGGTGGGGTTGTGTTACTGTCTTGCTAGTTGTTTGGCATAGGGTGTCCAGCACTGTACCTTGCTGGTCGTTGAGTGAAGCTGGGTACTGGTGTTGAGATGGAGATCTCTGGGAGATTTTTGCCATTTGATATTACGTGGGGCTGGGAGGTCTTTTATGGACCAGTGTCCTGAAGTTGGCTCTCCCACCTCAGAGTCATAGCACTGACTCCTGGCTGCAGCACCAAGAGCCTTTCATCCACACGGCTCAGAATAAAAGGGAGAAAAAGTAGAAAGAAAGAAATAGAGAAAGGGAGGAAGGGATGAAGGAAAGAAGATAAAATAAAATAAAGTTATTAAAATAAAAAATAATTATTAAAATTTTTTTTTAAAAAACGGATGGAAAAAAACCTAGGAGAAATGGTGAAAGCAAAGCTATACAGACAAATTCTCACACAGAAGCATAGACATACACACTCACAAAAAGAGGCAAAGGGGAAAAAATCATAAATCTTGTTCTCAAGGTCCACCTCCTCAATTTGGGATGATTCATTGTCTATTCATGTATTCCACAGATGCAGGGTACATCAAGTTGATTGTGGAGCTTTAATCTGCTGCTTCTGAGGCTGCTGGGAGAGATTTCCCTTTCTCTTCTTTGTTTGCACAGCTCCTGGGGCTCAACTTTGGGTTTGGCCCCGCCTCTGCATGTAGGTTGCCTGTGGGTGTCTGTTCTTCGCTCAGACAGGATGGAGTTAAAGGAGCAGCTGCTTTGGGTGGCTCTGGCTCACTCAGGCTGTGGGGCGGGAGGGGTGCGGATGCTGGGTGAGCCTGCGGCGGCGGAGGCCGGCGGGACGTTGCACCAGCCTGAGGTGCGCCGTGTGTTCTCCCGGGGATGTTGTCCCTGGATCCCGGGACCCTGGCAGTGGCGGGCTGCACAGGCCCCCCGGAAGGGAGGTGTGGATAGTGACCTGTTCTCGCACACAGGCTTCTTGGTGGCGGCGGTAGCAGCCTTAGCGTCTCATGCCTGTCTCTGGGGTCTGCGCTGTTAGCCGCGGCTCGCACCTGTCTCTGGAGCTCCTTTAAGCAGCGCTCTTAATCCCCTATCCTCGCGCACCAGGAAACAAGGAGGGAAGAAAAAGTCTCTTGCCTCTTCGGCAGGTCCAGACTTTTCCCTGGACTCCCTCCCAGCTAACCGTGGTGCACTAACCCCTTCAGGGTGTGTTCACGCAGCCAGTCCTCTCCCTGCGCTCCGACCTAAGCCGGAGCCTCAGCTCCCAGCCCCACCCGCTCCAGCGGGTGAGCAGACAAGCCTCTAGGGCTGGCGAGTGCCGGTCGGCACCGATCCTCTGTGCGGAAATCTCTCCGTTTTGCCCTCCGCACCCCTGTTGCTGTGCTCTCCTCCGTGGCTCCGAAGCTTCCCCCCTCCTCCACCCGCAGTCTCCGCCCACGAAGGGGCTTCCTAGTGTGTGGAAACCTTTCCTCCTTCATGGCTCCCTCCCACTGGTGCTGGTCCCTTCCCTATTCTTTTGTCTCTGTTTATTCTTTTTTCTTTTGCCCTACCCAGGTATGTGGGGAGTTTCTTGCCTTTTGTGAGGTCTGAGGTCTTCTGCCAGCATTCAGTAGGTGTTCTGTAGGAGTTGTTCCACGTGTAGATGTATTTCTGGTGTATCTGTGGGGAGGAAGGTGATCTCCGCGTCTTACTCTTCCGCCATCTTCCCCTCAGTCCATGCACTTGTTTCTTAATGCAATTTGTTACATTTGTGAAGACATCTTTTTTTTTTTTTTTGCAGTACGTGGGTCTCTCACTGCTGTGGCCTCTCCCGCTGCGGAGCACAGGCTCCAGACGCACAGGCCCAGCAGCCATGGCTCACGGGCCCAGCCGCTCCGCGGCATGTGGGATCTTCCCGGACTGGGGCACGAACCCGCGTCCCCTGCATCGGTAGGCGGACTCTCAAGCACTGTGCCACCAGGGAAGCCCAAGACATCTTTAGTAGGGTTTTCTTTCAGAGAGAGTTGCATGTGTTCTAGATGAGTAAATCCCTAAGGGTGGTTTTGCATTTAACTTTATTAGCTTATCAGAGTTTTCACTGGTTCTAATCCAACTTACTATATTAAAGTTATGGCATAGTGTCCCTGTACCATCTGGGTAAGATGAACTTGGACTACACTCCTGTGTGCTCTGATTACTCACAAGAGAATCTTTTCCACACATGGCTCTAGTTTCATTTCCATTCACCTAAGGTTATGGGTAGTGTTTTTGTGGTCTGTGGTTCACAGGTGTAGCCCTTCATGACTCATGTGCATCAGTTTCTAGCTGTTAAGCTGTTTTGGCTTCTGTTCCTGTTTCCTGCTCTCATTTTGAGTTGCTGCTTTATTTTTAGTGCCAGGGTATTTTCCTTGCCTGAGTTTAAGTTTAGCAATATTTCGTTCATTATATTTTATCCAGGATTTCTATGGGTTTTGGAGCAGAAGAATAGCCTTTTGATTTATATCAGCCTGCTATATTGACCAGAAACCTCTAATGGTTACTGTTAAGGAAATGTGAAAAAGCAGGTAAAGGCATCTTGAATACAACTTTAAGTCTTTATTAGATATTTTTATTTTGATTAACTCATCCTAAGATATAAAAATATTTCTTAAAACATCAGACATTTTTAAGAAGGGATATGATACTGCTTTTTTTCTTCCTGGGGGTGGGGTCATCACTGGTTTTTGGTACTTCTGAATCACATATCTAAAAAACCAAGGTATCTCATTTTAAAAATTGCTCTGCATATTTTCTCCATAAAACTTCAGAAGAGCCTAGATAGTCTAGAAATGTGACCTACGAATAGAATTTAAAAGTTACATGCTTTTGAAGATGTTTATTATAATGTTAGCCTTTAAAACTGAGAAGGGGACTTCAACTAACAGGGGGAACAGTTTAGTACATTATGTTAACTTCAACTCTAGAATATTTCATAGCCACTTAAGACACTAATTATAAAAATTATATAGAGATATTCCATCTGTATTGTTATGGCAGAACAGTACAAAATTATGTGTGTGCTTACAGATGAAAATTATAAGGGAATTTTAAAAATGATTGGATGATGGTGGTAGGATGATGAGCAATTTTTTCTTTAAAAACGGTTTCCCTCAATGGCATTGCTATTCTTACAGTCTTAATGGGACTAAATAGTATTCCTATTCTTTGCTAGATTCCAAATAGATTGAAAAAAAAAGGAGTGGCAGGTGTAGGTCAAAGTAATCACCTATATTCCTGATGAAGCTGATATTGAAGTATGTAGCTGAGTTATGAGCCACCTCAGGTCTGCTCACTAAACCCCAGATATACCTCCCCAGTCACCTGAACACCCCTGATGAAATCAGCCCCCTCCACACCCCACCCCACTCCTGTTCCCAATTGGAGTTGATCCCAAGAACATGGAGAGTGGAACTGAGTTGAACCCACCCAGTTTATTCTTCCCAAATAAATCATTCTACCTGAAGTAATGGCCAGGGAGAGGCTAGGAGTTACATGGTTTGAACTTCCACCAGAAAGAAGAAGGATCATGGGGATTTGGAGATAATCTTTGTAATAGTTGTGTTAATTTTCTAATAAAAATGTCATGTGTATGTTTTGGCATTTATTGATTAGCTAAATTGTAGTTATTGAAATTTAATTACTTTTATTTTTGTGTTACAATCTTCAGTCTATCACAATTATTATTTTCTGCTTTTAGGCGTTTAAATGCAGAATTAGAGGCAAAAACGGCTGATCTGGTTCGACAAGCTAATGAAGTAATAGTAAGTGAATGTACAATTAATAGTAATTCCATGTAAGTGCTAGTTTTTTAACTTTTTAATTTGATGTGTAACATACATACAAAAAGTGCCCAAAGCATAAATTTTCAGCTCAATGAATTATCATAAATTGAACATCAATATATGCATAAGTATGTGTATACATGCATGTATATGTTTTTGATAAGCACACTTTTTTAAAAAATTTATTTACTTTTGGCTGCCTTGGGTCTTCGTTGCGGTGCGTGGGCTTCTCATTGCACTGGCTTCTCTTGTTGCAGAGCATAGGCTCTGGAGCATAGGCTCAGTAGTTGTGGCACAGGGGCTTAGTTGTTCCACGGCATGTGCCATCTTCCTGGACCAGGGCTCGAACCTGCGTCCCCTGTGTTGGCAGGCAGATTCTTAACCACTGTGCCACCAGGGAAGCCCAGCACACATTTTCTAAAAGCCACTGAAAAAGTGTTTTCCATTTAGATATTCCAGTCATCTAATTAATAGGAACATTAATATTGAATAGTATTTCCCACTGTTTTAAGATTAATGTTTGCAAATAGCTATATAGAATTAGTACTGGTAATTCAGTAAGGATAGAAATAAACTGGTCTCTGGACAGAAGCTGAATAAAGGTTAACAAGTACCATTAATGCTCAGATGGTAATCTGTTTCTTAAACTCTGCAGTTGGATGTAACTCAGATTCTTAGGGCTAGACCATAATCAGATTTATAGTCAGGAAAAATGTAGTGAGGTTACATCACTAGACAATGTAAGCATATTTGCCCCATTCTGGCTACCAAATTGGTTATTCCTACTTTAAGCATCCCTCCCTAAGTATCAGCATTCCCAATATTAGTTGATAGGATATAGTAATATTCCTTAGAGGAATAAAGTAGCTGCTTTCAAACTTTTTAAATTTTTTATTCTAATTCATTTATAATTCTCTTTCATTTAAATCCCACCCCCACCCCAGGTTGGAGTTGATGGAGGCAGGGAAGAATAGGCAATATTTTAATGTCTTAGATCCATCATTATTTGTTAGTTTAGGAATGAGAATATTTAGATAATGGTTACAGATTTACTAGTTGCATCTGTAATTAAATATTTTACTAAAAAATAAACATTACATCTTTTAGTTTTTGTCAGTGTCTGAAGAGCAGGAAAATAATTTTTCTGAAAATAATGTTCAGAAATTCAACATTATAGTAGAGTGAGTGATTCATTATGTATTCTGATCAGAGTCCTCTAATGGATATAACTTTTGCCACGTTGAATTTTTGTTTTTTTCACTTTCATATTAATACATCTTCTCCAAAAGCTTTCACTCTTAGTGCTTCATTTTTAGCACTTTCATTTGTATGTGGTCATCTTAACATTGAAGTTTTTATGATTTGAGACAAGTTTTTCTATCCATTAAATGGATTTATGTTTCTACTTCTTGTGAATCTTATTTCCTTTGCATGTTACAGAAGATGGAAGCTCTAATGTAGTTGGGAAGCAGGTGTCAGCTAAGACCATATAAAGGCATTGGCATTCTTACAATTTTGCCTTAGAACTGACTCTTTTAACCAAGAATGAATGAAAGGGTGAAACTACATCGTTACAGATCTTATTTTGATACCATAGCTTTTAGAATTCTGTGCTTTGATTTTATAGAAATTGTGGACAACTCTGAAATAATTAATGATCAGAAAGGCACTTGAATATATCCTAGTTTTGTGCGTTATTTTCCTATATGACTTTGTTTTATTTAACTAGAGAGATCAACAAGAAGCACGATCTCAGTCTATTTCAACACAAATTAAATCATATGAAGAGGAAGATGATGACAGTTTAAGGTAAGTCCTAAATTCCCAAACACCTTAAAATTTTTTTCTTTTTACTGGGTAAATGCTTTAAGATTGTTTTCTGTTTTTTTTAAATTAAGGTATATTTGACATACAACATTATATTGGTTTTAAGTGTACAACACAGTGATTCAGTATTTGTATATATTGTGAAATGATCACCACAGTAAGTATAGTTACTATCCATTACCATACATAGTTACAGAATCTTTTTTCCCTGTGATGAAAACTTTTAAGATCTACTTTTTTAGCAGCTTTCAAATATGCCATTAGCATTATTAAGTATAGTCTCCATGCTGTACATTACATCCCCATGACTTACTTATTTTATAATTGGAAATTTGTACCCTTTGACTCCTTTCACCTATTTCGCCTGCTCCCAACCAACCAGCCTCTGGCAACCATCAATCTGTTCTCTGTATCTACAGGCTTGTTTTTATTTGTCTGTTTTTAGATTCCACGTACAAGTGAGATCACTTATTTGTCTTTGTCTTTCTCTGACTTATTTCACTTAGCATAATGCCCTTGAGGTCCATCCATGTTGTCAAAATGGCAAGACTTCATTCTTTTTTTATGGCTCAGTAATAGTTATATATACATAAATATCATTTTATATAATACTTAAACATATATATATATATATATATATAAGCACATGTTCTTTTCTCATTCATCCATTGATGGACATTTAGGTTGTTTCCATATCTGGCCTATTGTAAATAATGTTGCAGTGAACATGGAGGTGCATATATATAAAAAAATAAGTGTTTTCATTTTCTTCAGATAAATACCCAGAAGTGGGATTTCTGGATCATATGACAGTTCTGTTTTTAATATATTTTTTCTTTTTTCTTTTAATAGATCTTTATTAGCATATAATTGCTTCACAATACCATGTTAGTTTCTGTTGCACAACAAAGTGAATCAGCCATATGCATACATGTATCCCCATATGCCCTCCCTCTTGAGCCTCCCTCCCATCCTCCCTATCACACCACTCTAGGTTATCACATAGCACTGAGCCCATCTCCCTGTGCTATGCTGCTGCTTCCCACCAGCCAACTGTTTTACATTTGGTAGCATATATATGTCGATGCTACTCTCACTTCACCCCAGCTTCGCCCTCCTACCCCATGTCATCAAGTCCATTTTCTATGTCTGCCTCTTTATTTCTGCCCTGCAACTAGGTTCATCAGTACCATTTTTTTCTTAGATTCCATATATACGTGTTAGCATACAGTATTTGTTTTTCTCTTTCTGACTTACTTCACTCTATATGACAGACTCTAGGTCCATACACCTCACTACAAATAACTCAATTTCATTTCTTTTTATGGCTGAGTAATATTCCATTGTATATATGTGCCACATCTTCTTTATCCATCCCTCTGTCGATGGACACTTAGGTTGTTTCCATGTCCTGGCTACTGTAAATAGTGCTGCAGTGAACATTGTGGTGCATGTCTCTTTTTGAATTATGTTTTTTTCAGGGTATATACCCAGCAGTGGGATTGCTGGGTCATATGGTAGTCCCTTGCACATATGGTCACCTTATCTTTGATAAAGGAGGCAGGAATGTACAGTGGAGAAAGGACAGCCTCTTCAGTAAGTGGTGCTGGGAAAACTGGACAGGTACATGTAAAAGTATGAGATTAGATCACTCCCTAACACCATACACAAAAATAAGCTCAAAATGGATTAAAGACCTAAATGTAAGGCCAGAAACTATCAAACTCTTAGAGGAAAACATAGGCAGGACACTCTATGACATAAATCACAGCAAGGTCCTTTTTGACCCACCTCCTAGGGAAATGGAAATAAAAACAAAAATAAACAAATGGGACCTAATGAAACTCCATTTTTAGTTTTTTAGGGAACCTCCATACTGTTTTCCATAGTGGTTGTATCAATTTACATTCCCACCAACAGTGTAGGAGGGTTCCATTTTCACCACACCCTTTGCAGCATTTATTGTTTCTAGCTTGTTTGATAATGGCCATTCTGACCAGCGTGAGGCGATACCTCATTGTAGTTTTCATTTGCATTTTTCTAATAATTAGTGATGTTGAGCATCTTTCATGTGCCTCTTGGCCATCTGTATGTCTTCCTTGATGAAATGTCTATTTAGGTCTTCTGCCCATTTTTTAACTAGATGGTTTGTTTTTTTGATATTGAGCTCCATGAGCTGTTTGTATATTTTGGAGATTAATCCTTTGTCTGTTGTTTCATTTGCAAGTATTTTCTCCCATTCTGAGGGTTGTCTTTTTGTTTATGGTTTCCTTTGCTGTGCAAAAGCTTTTAGGTTTAATTAAGTCCCATTTGTTGATTTTTATTTCTGTTACTCTAGGAGGTGGGTCAAAAGAAATCTTGCTGTGGTTTATGCCAAAGAGTGTTTTTCCTATGGTTTGATCTAAAAGTTTTATAGTGTCTGGTCTTATATTTAAGTCTTTAATCCGTTTGGAGTTTATTTTTATGTATGGTGTTAGGTAGTGTTCTAATTTCATTCTTTTACATGTAGCTGTCCAGTTTTCCCAGCGCCACTTATTGAAGGGGCTGTCTTTTCTCCATTGTATGTTCGTGCCTCCTTTGTCGTAAATTAGGTGCCCATATGTGTGTGGGTTTATCTCTGGGCATTCTATCCTGTACCATTGATTTGTATTTCTGTTTCTCTGCCAGTAATATACTGTCTTGATTACTGTAGCTTTGTGGTATAGTTTGAAGTTGGGGAGCCTGATTCCTCCAACTCCGTTTTTCTTTCTCAAGATTGCTTTGGCTATTCGGGGTCTTTTGTGTTTCCATACAAACTGTAAGTTTTTTGTTCTAATTCTGTGAAGAATGCCATTGGTAGTTGATAGGGATTGCATTGAATCTGTACATTGCTTTGAGTAGTATAGTCATTTTCACAATATTGATTCTTCCAATCCAAGAACATGGTATATTTCTCCATCTGTTTATGTCATCTTTGATTTCTCTCATCAGTGTTTTATACTTTTCTGAGTACAAGTCTTTCACCTCTTTAGGCAGGCTTATTCCTAGGTATTTTATTCTTTTTGTTGCATTGATTGGTAAATGGGAGTGTTTCCTTAATTTCTCTTTCTGATTTTTTGTTGTTGGTGTATAGGAATGCCAGAGATTTCTGTGTATTAATTTTTTTTTTTTTTTTTTGCGGTACACGGGCCTTTCACTGTTGTGGCTTCTCTCATTGTGGAGCACAGGCTCCGGACGTGCAGGCCCAGAGGCCATGGCTCATGGGCCCAGCCGCTCCGCAGCATGCGGGATCCTCCTGGACCGGGGCACGAACCCACGTCCCCTGCATTGGCAGGTGGACTCTCAACCATTGCACCAGAAGGGAAGCCCTGTGTATTAATTTTGTATCCTGCAACCTTACCAGATTTATTGATTAGTTCTAGTAGTTTTCTGGTGACACCTTTAAGATTTTCTATGTATAGTATCGTGTCATCAAAAAATAGTGACAGTTTTACTTCTTCTTTTCCAATTTGTATTCCTTTTACTTCTTTTTCTTCTCTGATTGCCATGGCTAGGACTTCCAAAACTATGTTGAATAATAGTGGTGAGAGTGGGCATCCTTGTCTTGTTCTTGATCTTAGAGGAAATGCTTTCAGTTTTTCACCATTGAGAATGATGTTTGCTGGGGGTTTGTCATATATGGCCTTTATTATGTTGAGGTAGCTTCCCTCTATGCCCACTTTCTGCAGAGTTTTTATCATAAATAGGTGTTGAATTTTGTCAAAAGCTTTTTCTGCATCTATTGAGATGATCATATGGTTTTTATTCTTTAATTTGTTAATATAGTGTATCACATTGATTGATTTGCGTATATTGAAGAATCCTTGCATCCCTGGGTTAAATCCCACTTGATCATGGTGTATGATCCTTTTAATGTGTTGTTGGATTCTGTTTGCTAGTATTTTGTTGAGGATTTTTGCATCTATATTCATCAGTGATATTGGTCTGTAATTTTCTTTTTTTTGTAGCATCTTTTTCTGGTTTTGGTATCACACTGATGGTGGCCTTGTAGAATGAGTTTGGTCGTGTTCCTTCCTCTGCAATTTTTTGGAAGAGTTTGAGAAGGATGGGTGTTAGCCCTTCTCTAAATGTTTGATAGAATTCACCTGTGAAGCCATCTGGTCCTGGACTTTTGTTTGTTGGAAGATTTTTAATTACAATTTCAATTTCATTACTTATGATAGGTCTGTTTAATTCTTCCTGGTTCAGTCTTGGGAAATTGTACCATTCCAAGATTTTGTCTGTTTCTTTGTGGTTGTCCATTTTATTGGAATATAGTTGTTTGTAGTAGTCTTTTATAATTCTTTGTATTTCTGCAGTGTCAGTTGTGAATTCTCCTTTTTCATTTCTAATTTTATTGATTTGCATCCTCTCCCTTTTTTTCTTGATGAGTCTGGCTAATTTTTTCTCAATTTTGTTTACCTTCTCAAAGAACCACCTTTTAGTTTTATTGATCTTTGCTATTCTTTATTTCTATTTATTTATTTCTACTCTGATCTTTATGATTTCTTTCCTTCTACTGACTTTAGGTTTTCTTTGTTCTTCTTTCTCTAGTTGTTTTAAGTGTAGGCTAGATTGTTTATTTGAGATTTTTCTTGTTTCTTGAGGTGAGATTGAATTGCTTTCAACGTCCTTCATAGAACTACTTTTGCTGTGTCCCATAGGTTATGGGTCGTCATGTTGTTGTTGTCATTTGTTTCTATGTATTTTTTATTTCTTCTTTGATTTCTTCAGTAATCTCTTGGTATTTATTAGAGCACTGTTTAGCCTCCATGTATTTGTAGTTTTTACAGTTTTTTTCCTGTAACTGATTTCCAATCTCATAGCACTGTGGTCAGAAAAGATGCTTGATACAATTTCAGTTTTCTTAAATTTTCCAAGGCTTGATTTGTTACCCAAGATGTGATATATCCTGGAGAATGTTCCATGTGCACTTGAGAAGAAAGTGTATTCTGCTGCTTTTGTGTGGAATGTTCTGCAAATATCAATTAGATCTATCTGGTCTATTGTGTCATTTAAAGCTTTGTTTCCTTATTTATTTTCTGTTTGGATGATCTGTCCATTGGTATAAGTGGGTGTAAAATCCCCTACTGTTGTTATGTTACTGTTGATTTCTCCTTTCATGGTTGTTAGCATTTGCCTTATGTATTGAGGTGCTCCTAAGTTGGGTGCATAAACGTTTACAATTATTGTATCTTCTTCTTGGAATGATCCCTTGATCATTATGTAGTGTCCTTCTTTGTCTCTTGTAATGATCTTTATTTTAAAGTCCATTTAGTCTGATATGAGAATTGCTACTCCAACTTTCTTTTGATTTCCATTTGCATGGAATATCTTTTTCCACCTCCTCACTTTCAGCCTGTATGTGTCCCTAGGTCTGAAGTAGGTCTCTTGTAGGCAACATATATATGGATCTTGTTTTTGCATCCATTCATCCAGTCTGTGTCTTTTGGTTGGGGCATTTAATCCATTTACATTGAAGGTTATTATCAATATGTATGTTCCTGTTACCACTTTCTTAATTGTTTTGGGTTTGTTTTTATGGGTCTTTTTCTTCTCTTATGTTCTCGCTTAGAGAAGTTTCTTTAGTGTTTGTTGTAAAGCTGGTTTGGTGGTTCTGAATTCTCTTAGCTTTTGCTTGTCTGAAAAGCTTTTGACTTTTCCATTGAATCTGAATGAGATCCTTGCTGAATAGAGTAATCTTGGTTATAGGTTTTTCTCTTTCATCACTTAAGTATATCCTGCCACTCCCCTCTGGCCTGCAGAGTTTCTGCTGAAAAATCAGCTGATAACCTTATGGGGATTCCTTTGTATGTTATTTTTTGTTTTCCCCTTGTTGGTTTTAATATTTTTTGTTGAATTTAATATTTGTTAGTTTGATTAATATGTGTCTTGATGTGTTTGGTTTATCCTATATGGGACTCTCTGTGCTTCCTGGACTTGGGTGACTATTTCCTTTCCCATGTTTGGGAATCTTTCAACTATAATCTCTTCAAATATTTTCTGAGACCCTTTCTTTTTCTCTTCTTCTTCTGGGACCACTATAATTCAAATGTTGGTGTGTTTAGTGTTGTCCCAGAGGTCTCTGAGATTGTCTTCCATTGTTTTCATTCTTATTTCTTTATTCTGCTCCTCGGCAGTTATTTCCACCATTTTTTCTTCCAGCTCACTTATTCATTCTTCTGCCTCAGTTATTCTGTTTTTGATTCCTTCTAGTGTATTTTTCATTTCAGTTGTCGTGTTGTTCATCTCTCTTTGTTTGTTCTTTAGTTCTTCTGGGTCTTTGTTAAACATTTCCTGTATTTTCTCAGGCCATGCCTCCATTCTATTTCTGAGATTCTAGGTTATCTTTACTGTCATTACTCTGAATTCTTTTTCATGTAGATTGCCTATTTCCTCTTCATTTATTTGGTCTTGTAGGTTTTCACCTTGCTCCTTCATCTGTGTGATTTTTTTTTTTTTTTTTTATGAGTGGGATTGTGTTCCTGTCTTACTGGTTGTTTGGCCTGAGGCTTCCAACACTGGAGTTTGTAGGCTGTTGGGTAGAGCTGGGTCTTGATGCTGAGATGATGAACTCCAAGAGACCTCACTCGGATCAGTGTTCCCTGGGGTCTGAGGTTCTCTGTTAGTGTGCAGTGGTTTGGACTCAGAGCTCCCACCGCAGGAGCTTCGGCCTGACCCCCAGGTTCATGAACCAAGATCCCACAAGCCACCTGGGGCAGAAAAGAAAAAGAAGAACAATAACGAAGTCAAAAAATCAGACTAGGAAACTAACAGATATGTTAGGAAGAATATAAAAATATATATATATAGATGAATCAACAACCAGAAGGTACATCAGTACCACAATAGTAAAAAGAGGAGGAGGGAAAAGAGAAAAAAAAAAGGTCGGGGGGAAGGCCTTGGCTGTGGAGAGCAGGGCCTAAGCAAGGGTAAGGTTTGGGCAGTGGGCAGGGCCTGTGCTCAGGACCCACAGGGCTGGAAAAGGCCCTGGGGGCTGGGAGGGTGGCTTAGGTTCAAGGAACAGAAGGGACCCAGGCATGACCTCCACCCCTGGTCTCAGAGGGCAGGGTACCTCATCTGGGAGCCCAGCAGGCTTCCTGGGCTCGATTGAGCAGCCCAAACACCCTCCTCTCCTCTCCTCTCCTGCTCCTCCGGTCTGGGGTCTGGGAGGGCCCCTCCTACCTGCCTCTCCTGATCTCCCCGGCCTCCCTCCTATGCCCCCAGGACCAATGTGGCGGGGCGGGGAAGGGGGAGCCTTGGAGGGCAGGGGGCCAGCCTGGGATCTCAGCAGGCTTCCCATGCCCAAGCGGGCGGGGCAGTCGCCCTCTGCTCCTCCTGGAGGGCCCCTCCCACCTGCCTCTCCTGTTCTCCCCTTGGCCTCCTTCCTATGCCCCTAAGGACCCACGTGACCTGGAGGGGGGCTTTGGAGGGCTGAGGATTGGCCTGGGAGCTCAGCAGGCGTCCTGGGCCCAAGTGGGTGGGGCAAATGCCATCAGCTCCTCTCCTCCTCCTGCAGGGTGCCTCCTGCAGCGCCCCTCCCACCTGCCTCTCCTGATCTCCCTGGCCTTCCTCCTATGCCCACAAGGACCCACTCAGCCTGGAGGGGGCTTGGAGGGCAGGGGATTGGCCTGGGAGCTCAGTAGACTCCCTGGCTTGAGTGGGCCAGGTTATCGCCCTCCAGTCCTCTCCCACTCTTCCTCTTCCCGGAGAGTCCCTCCCACCTGCCTCTCGTGATCTCCCTGCCCTCAGGGCCACCGATCTTGTCTGGCCTCCACTTCTCCCACCTCAGTCCCCCTACATCCTACCAGTTCACTCTGGGGTTCCTCCCATCTCCTCGGGGGTCAGAGTCCCCCACCAGCAGCAGGCAGGCACCCTATTTGTGGGGAGACACTAACTTTGCATCTTTCCACACCACCGTCTTGACTCCTCCCCGCTCTGTTTTTAATTTTTGAGGAACTTCCATACTGTTTTCCATAGAAGATGTACCAAATTATGTTCCCAACAGTGTGCAAGGGTTCCCTTTTCTCCACAGCCTTGCCAGCATTTGTTATCTCTTATCTTTTGATAATAGCCATTCTTACAGGTGTGAAGTGATAGCTCATTGTGGTTTTGATTTACATTTCCCTGATGATTAGTGATATTGAGCTTCTTCTCGTGCATCTGTTGGCAATCTGTTTGTCCTCTTGGGAAAATGTCTGTTCCATTTTTGCCCATTTTTAAATCCAATTGTTTGTTGGGTTTTTTTAATTGACTTTTATGAGATTTTTAAAATATATTTTTAATAGTAACCCTGTATCAGATACATGATTTGCAAATATTTTGTCCCATTCAGTAACTTACCTTTAGTGTTGTTGATGCTTTCCTTTGCTGTGCAGAAGCTTTTTAGTTTGATGTAGTCCCATGTGTTTATTTTTGCTTTTGTTGCCTTTGGTTTTGGTGTCAAATCCAAAAAAAATAATCACTAAGACTGATGTCAAGGAGCTAGCCACCTATATTTTTCTTTTAGGAGCTTTATGGTTTCAGGTTTTACATTCAAATGTTTAATCCATTTGATTTTACTTTTGTGTATGATGTAAGATAACAGTCCATTTTCTTTTTTTTACATGTGGCTGTCCATTTTTCCCAGCACCATTTATTGAAGAAACTATCCTTTCCCCTTTGTATATTCTTGGCTCCTTTGTCATAAATTAATTGAGCTTATATGAGTGAGTTTATTTCTGGGCTCTGTATTCTGCTCCATTGATCTATGTGTCTGTTTTCATGCCGATACCATACTGTTTTGATTACTATAGCTTTGTATAATAGCTTGAAATCGGGAAAATGCCATTTTTCTTGGATAGTGTATGTAGATCTGTTATTATATAATATCTTTTTACGTGTAAGTATTAGAAATCTATAATTTGAAGAATAAGGTAAGTTATAAAATACTAATAATTGGGGGCTTATACAAGTCAGACACAATGTAAACCTTTTACCTATTTTATCTCATTTAATTCTCAAAGTATTATTTTGAAATAAATATTACTGTCCTCATTTTAAAAAATGAGGAAACTGAAGCTTAGAGAAGTTCAGTAGATTGCCTAAGGACATACAGATGGTATGTAATTTCACTGAGATCCAAACTACAATTAATTATTAACAATTAGTTTTAATATGTCTCGGTTTAGTATCATTTATTATTAATATATGGTGTTTACTTTTTATCTGTAGATGTCCATTATTGTCTGAAGGGACAGTTCATTTACGTTCAGACACTAAGGTATGAAATCAAACTTCTTGTGAATGTGATTATATTCTGTAGAATTTAGGTTGTTTTTTAGATTTTTCTCTCTTTTTTTGTATTTATTATTCTCACTTTTATTGTGTTTATTGCAGGTAGGGTAGGGGGTGTTTTCTTTAAAATGCTTTTCCTGAGTCACAAGAACTCAAGGACCCCTGCCTGTGAGTGGGCAGCTGGCACATGTCACTCCTGCAACATTTCTGGAAAGAAGGATGAGGTAGGCAGGCAGGCTCTCCCCCAAAGAGCTCCCCAGGCCAGCTCTGCCAGCCTCGGCCCCTCTGAAAAAGAAACCCAAACCCCAGAAGCACCCCACCTCTTGGGCTCACGAAGCTGGGTGTGCATCCCCACTACCCCACAAGCGGCTTCCTCTCCCTCCTTCCTAACCCCCTTTCCTTGGGCTTCTCCATGCTCCCCTTGTGGGCACTTCAGCCCCAACCTGCCTGCTTCCCGCGCTGCCCTGGAAGATGCTTTCGTATTTGCCGGGCTTGCCTGTCGTCTACAAGACCCAAGATGCTCACCCAGTGCACTCCAGCTGATTCTGGCTGGGCACCCTTCCCCCACCCCTGGTTGCCTCTACCTGTGACAGTGCACTGGCCTATGGGGTAGAGACAACCAGTCCCACCAGCCTCCCACTAGTTTGAAGGGAACAGGTCCTAGGGCCTGCAGCACGCCTTCCAGTAACAGCTAGAAATAGAATATTAGCCTTGATATTCAGAAGGGATGTCTTTATGAAATGTTGCTCGTAAAATGAATTGAGTCCTTTTTTGTCTCATAACTTCACTGAACAATTTGGAGATACATTGGAAAAATTCTAAGTGAAATTAAGTTTTCTCTCCGAAGCCCAAATTTACTAGATAGAAGATCTGAAAAAGAAAAGTATTCATATACAAAGAAGGTGATTGGGAAGGTTTATTCATTCATTTAAATATTTACAGTGTGTAGAGATCACTATTCTAGGTGCTGGGCACACTGGGATGTACAAATTCCCTACCCATGGGAATCTAGACCTAAGGAATAGTATACGTGGAGGCCTATCTGAAGAATAATCGATGAGGAGAATTAAATTCTGTGAATCAGAACATCCAGTTTAACATTCCGCTAACTAGTTGAATATCCTTGAATCTTTGGGACTCATTTTCTTGTCTTTAAATCTCTTTGTCCTAGTAATAACTAGTTCTTTTCCAGGTATACAATTTTGGATTCCTTAAAATATAATTTGATTAATTCTCTGAAAATAGGAATTCTTCTATGTAGCAATCTAGCAATTCTGTGTATTACACAGTTGCCTTCCTTGGCAAGTGATTAGAGTCTAATTAATTAATTGTTTAAATTCTTTTCATGTAGCCAAAGACCAAAAACTTTGATCCAATAAACAAAGTTCAAAACAAATTACACTCTGCAAGTAAAGGAAGGAAATCAAATTCAAGGTATAGTACAGTTTTTAAAGTATTACTTTTTAAAAAATTTTATAATTTATACTATCATTGTTCTTAATAAGATCTGTTTCTCTAGATCTTTTTATACCCAAAATATACAAAATTGTACTCTGTATTTCTTCTCCACATTTAATAATTTAAAACATCTTCTAATCAGAAATGTCTTGCAACAGTTAATGAACATTTTGTATTGTTCTCTTAAGCAAAATTGCCACATTTCAAATTTTTTAAATGTTATTTTTAGCTAGATGTTTTCTTAGATCCGAAACTAGAACCTAGATGTCTTTCTCTGCCTAGTTCTCTCAAATAGACTTATACTTTTTGAACACCATGCATTATTGTATTTATTGAGATACAGAATGATTTTGGCATGCTTTCAATAAAACTACAGTATAGTTATAATTTACATTCTATTGTTTTTGGTGAGAAAGAATTCAAGACTGTTTTTAGTACTTTAAGCATAAAAAGGGGACCCAAGAGGTTCTTTAGGATAGTAGACCTTCTAGAAAAGGAGGGTCACATCTGCAGTGGATGGTACCAACCAGCTTCTAATTCACAGTAAATTGTTAAATTTATGTCTGTTGCTTACCCAAACTGATAATTGCATTATAATTCTAGAAGAATCTTTGTTAATCCTTGTGTCTTTTAATTGGCTAAGTAAAGTTTTTGTTTTTTGAACAAAAGAGACAAAAAAATAGGGTGAAAGGATAAGGAAGAAAAAAACTAAAATTGATAGAAGAAAAGAGAACATATGTTACATACATAAGTACTGTACATACATAAGTACCGTACATACATACATAACTGGAAAGGGTTATCTTATTTTCAGACTTCAAGTTTACTTTTTAAATAAAATGTTCTTTTTCCAAAAGAATTCTAAAGCACTTGCTTATGTGTTAAAAGTAAGTTAGGGGCCTCCCTGGTGGCGCAAGTGGTTGAGAGTCCGCCTGCCGATGCAGGGGATACGGGTTCGTGCCCCGGTCTGGGAGGATCCCATATGCCGCGGAGCGGCTGGGCCCGTGAGCCATGGCCGCTGAGCCTGCGCGTCCGGAGCCTGTGCTCCGCAACGGGGGAGGCCACAACAGTGAGAGGCCCGCATACCGCAAAAAAAAAAAAAAAAAAAAGTAAGTTAGGCTTTAAAGTAAGTAAAAGGTTAAAAGTAAGGCTTTCGGAAGCAAACTTGATGGATTAGGCCTGACCCATTCCTCAACGCCTTTAGAAGTGACTTCCATTTCATATTTCTCTCTTCATTAAAGAAAAAAAAATCAACTTTTGGTAAACTTTGATCCTGCTTAAAATATGTTTTTTTTAGGTGGAAAAAAGAGTTTGAGCTAAGAACTGTTCACTCTGTAATTCTTTCTTAAGAGGTATTATTCTTCAGTGTTTGTAGAATTATGACTAGAGTGATATCAAATTGTACAGTTCTACTCCAGCAGCATGTAAAATTAAAAGCCACAGGCTGGATTTCACCTAGGAGGCCAAGCTCAGTACTCTTAGTTTTGATGTTCACTTGTTTGGGAGTGTTGACCTAGAACAAATAATTCTCCAGCAAAAAAATGGGTTTATTCGGGATCAGCAGAATATTGCACTTCAGGGTCTGCAACGATGGCGAGCCACGTGCAAGTCTGCACACAGCAAGTCAAGGAGAACTCTTTTATAGAGGGAAAAAGGAAGTTGGGAGGGCTAGAGTAAACAAAGGCTTTTCATTACCTGACTTGTTGCCAGGAGTGAAGAGGAGCCTTCCTTCACACTGCGGGGCTCTGCTGTTGTCTCAGGGTGTGAGAGCTCCCCCTGCTGGTCTGCTGACTGTTTAATTGAGGCTTCTGTTTATTAATATTTTACACTGGCCAGGTCTAAGTGGCCTCATAAAGCCTCCTCTAGCTCAGTGGTTGTGTGATTCATAAAGATTGAAAGTCTACTAAGTCTCTTGGAATATAGTCCTTGAAAGTATCAATTGTAGATTTCATCATAAATTTAAAATTTATAATAATTTTGATCTGCTTTTTTATTTGGATAAAAGTCCTATCTGGGAGTCATATCTCCTTTTTATATTATATGTATATAATATGTAATGTGCCTATATGTGTTTTTTTTAGAATAAAATTGAAATACTCTGATGTACAAACTGCCAGCGATGTTGCCATTCCAGAGGATTTCTCAGACTTTTCTCTTGCAAAAACAATTAGCAAAATTGAAGGGCAACTGGAAGAAGAAAGCTTACCTGATTATATAGATGATGGTATTTTTTGTGGTGTTAGTGAAGACATTGGAATAGGTAGGTTGTTTTTTGTTTATTTTTATCCTTATATCACAATTATTTAGAAAATGTAGTGATGTCTTGCATTTGTTTAATGAAATAAAATTGGTTTTGAGTCAATAATTGTTGAAAATGGATGATGGGTGAGTAGGGTTTCATTGAACTCATCTCACTACTGTATATGTTTGATTTTTTCCATTGTAAAAAGTAAAATTGAAAAGAACTATCTGGGGATTTCCCTTGTGGTCCAGTGGTTAGGACTTGGTGCTTTTACTGACGTGGCCTTGGGTTCAATCCCAGGTCGGGGAGCTAAGATCCCACAAGCCGTGTGGTGTGGCTAAAAAAAAAAAAAGAGAGAGAGAAAAGAAAAAAAAAAAAAAAGAACTATCTGGTATTGGTTTCATTGACCACTTTTCAAATAAGTTAAATGCCCCATAGCTTAGCATTAAAACATTGAAATACATTTTTAAAAACCATATTTCTTTGAATTCCTTCCATTTAATGTTACTGAATTCTCTTTATTGTGTGTTAAATCAACACATGTTAAAGGATAAATGAATTATTGATGTAGCATCAAGTAAAATAATGAATTTTCTAATGAATATTACTTTCTTTCTTATAAATGCATTCTCTGCATACCACTAGAAAACTAATACTTAGTCTATATCATCAAAAACATGTTAGTTATCAGTAGTACCTCTAAAATTATTGAATTTATGAGGAGCCACCTATGCTATTATAAACTTAAAAAAAAGACAGTCGAGTGTATATGAACAGTTAATGCTGAACTATAATTAATTGTAGGTTCAGGCAAACTGCTTTAGCCTCTCTGTAATAGCAATTTCTTCACTTGAAAATGTAGCAGTTTGTATTAAATGATCATGAAGTTTACCCTTAAAATTCTCTGATTCTGTGAAAATCACAACGATTTACATGTATAATGATTATTGTGCTACATGCTAGTTAGTCATAAATGCAGATTAATTCATTTATGCATTTATTACATTTACTGACCTATCCAAGCTTTCTGGGGCTAATTGTTAGGAACAAAGGTAAGTGAAGCGAAGAGTTAACCTTCATGCCTCTGTTAAGATACCTTCAGGGATGCAATGGTCACATGTTGGCTGTTCCTCAGTTTACAGTCACCCATAGCCTTGTTAACAAAGGTCCTCTTCCCAGTATGGGAACCAGCACAGACTACCTTAAATTACTGCTTTTTTTCTTATTGCTGAATGACCTCTCTGCCACTTTGCATCCCTGTCTTCCCTTTTCAGAATCTTTGGCCAAGGTGTCTCCCGTTTTAGGGGAGTTTTCACTTATTCCACATGATTGCCTAGAATGGCTGGGTTATGTGTGGGAGGAAACAATAAAAAAGTAGTTTAGGAGCACAAACTGCTTTATAAGACTAAAGTTGGAGTGGGATGGGTGGGGAGGTTAATGCTGTGGACCAACAGAGACAGAGCCCTCAAATCCTTGATGATGCTACCGCGGTTAGAGTTGGGGAGAAAAAGAGATGTGAAAAGTCATGCTCTCCCATTGCTTCTTCCTTCTTTCCCCCTAGAGACCAACGACTGCAAACTTCACACTTTTAAGTTTATCATTTCCCTTCTGTCCTCTGCTAACCTGGAGTTACATGAGAAGCTAGAAGGAGTGTTGAGGCTGGAAAAAGCTAGGTGGGGTTAGAGCCAACCATTGTTCATTGGCTCCATGTAACACGGGGGACACTTCATAAGAAGAGCTTTGAAACAGGAAGTATGTGTGGAGATTTATTGTGCTCTGCGGAATTTGTCCTAATAACTGTCAGAGGCTATTCAGAGTGTTTACTCAAGATAAGTCCCATGAGGGCAAACCTTGTCTTATAATATCTGTATTATGCCTGGAACATAGTAGAGACTTGATGTATATCTTTTTTTTTTTTTTTTTTTTTTTTTGGCTGCGTTCAGTCTTTGCCTCTGGGCACGGGCTTTCTCTAGTTGCGGCGAGTGGGGGCTACTCTTCATTGCGGTGCGTGGGCTTCTCATTGCAGTGGCTTCTCTCATTGTGGAGCATGGACTCTAGGCATGTGGCCTTCAGTAGTTGTGGCATGTGGGCTCAGTAGTTGTGGTTCTCAGGCTCTAGAGCACAGGCTCGGTAGTTGTGGCGCATGGACTTAGTTGCTCCACGGCATGTGGGATCTTCCCAGACCAGGGCTCGAACCCGTGTCCCCTGATTCTTAAACACTGTGCCACCAGGGAAGTCCTGATGTATATCTTTTTAATGAATGATTGAATGAATTATGAGTGAGTTCTAAGTTCAGTTTTTACTTTATTTACTTTTATAGGCCTAAAACCCTCAGAGATTTACTGATATTATTGAATAAAGAACTTTTGATATCAATGAAATACCAAAGATAGATCTTCGTGAGGGGTTTGTGGGAGAAAGCTTCGGCAGTAAGGTATTAGTGCGTTCTTTTGCTTCTTAGACACGTCACTACATTTTAACATCTGTGAAATTGGGATGTGTATTACAGTCAGTGGCATTTTATAATTACAATGGCTGGGATTGACGTTGAGTTTTGCTAGAGAGGACTTGTGTTTGTTTTTGCCAAACACCTGGGGGCATTACCGATCTGAGACCACTTTAAGTTCTGTTTGATGTGTTTCGAACCACCTGGGTAAGTATGAATTCAGTCTGCAAACTTATGTGAGTACTTGGCTTGTGGTTCTGATTCTCAGGAAAAGGTTTTGTTTTTTTCCTCTTTCTTTACTTGGTTCCAGTGTAACAGTTCCTTTCTGTTGGATGGATTTTTCATTTACCTCTACATTAGGGGTATGTAGTGTCTTGAGTGTTCCCAAACAGGGATCTCCTATTAGACTCCCCATCTTGAGCCTTTTTTTCCCTCATAAAATAATAGTCTGTCTTACAATTGATGGCATCTTAGATTCAGTGAAAGACAATAAATATTATTATTAAATTGACACAGAAGCACAGATCAGATATCTGAAGGCCAAACTCCATGTTGTGCAGGAGGAATTGGATAATGTTGTATGTGAATGCAATAAAAAGGTAAGTTTTTAAAACCTTTCAGAATAAATGCTGTAATATTCAAAGTCATTTTAGGAGCAGTTTTCCATTTTATTTTAAAAATAGCTTCATTGAAGTATAATTCACAGTTAACTTTTAAATTCAGAAATTTAAATACTGAACTTTATTCTGAGATGTTGAATTTTCACAGAGCTGAAGAATTTTAAATACTTGCTAGCAATTAGAATGCTCTGTATTAGACTTACAAGTATAAGCTATTAAGTGCAAATAAAACATCTGATTTCCACTTTGAGGATGAAAATAGAATGTAATTCATTTTTCTTAGTGAAATGGGTATAAATATCTCACCAAAGATCATACGAAGCTCCTTTATGTTTTCTGCTTTATGTTTTGATACCAAATCATGTATGTTTTTCCATATAATCTATAATTTCATAACTGTAGGAGGATGAAATTCAGGATTTAAAGTCTCAACTGAAAAATTCTGAAGGAGATTGTATGAGACAGCAGCGGACAGTTAATTTGCAACAGGCTCAAACAGAAAAGTATAAAACTCTTTTTGAAGAAGCAAGCAAAAACTGTGATGGATTACAGCAACAGTTGTCTTCAGTAGAAAGGGTAATCATTTTGCTATTTTTTCCTAATCTAATGCCAAAGATGCACAAAAACATATAAGTTACATGTTTGCATAGACACCACTTTTCATTGTTTAGTTATTTTGTTAGTGTATACTAAAAACTCTTCCCCCATTATTAGGAGAGTATTTTTAAACAGCTTTATTGAGATATAATTCACAAACATCTCACCCTTTATGCAATTTGGTAGCTTTTAGTGTATTCACAGAGTTGTGCAACCATCACCACTATCAAGTTTAGAATATTTTCATCACCCAAAAAGTCACCCCATACCCTTTAGCCTCAGTACCTCTACCCTCTTCCCCTAATCTCCTCCAGCCCTAGGCAACTTCTCATTTATTTTCTGTCTTGATAGATTTGCCTATTCTGGACATTTCTGGATATGTAGAATCATACAATATGTGATACTTAGTAACCAACATTTTTCACTTTAAGTATTGTTTTTAGGGTTCATCAACATTGTAGCATGTATCAGCACTCCATTGCTTTTTATAGAGTAATATTCTTTCTTATAGAGTATATGGATGTAATACATTTTATTTATCTGTTTATCAGTTGATGGACATTTGGGTTGTTTCTACTTTTGGGCTGTTTTGGATAATGCTGCTGTGAACATTCATGTACAATTTTTTGTGTAGATATATGTTTTTGTTTTTCTTGAGTATATACCTAGGAGTAGAATTGGTAAATTATAACCTTACATTTAACCTTTTGAGGAACTGCAGGCTGTTTTCCAAACCAGCTATACCATTTTTACATTTATACCAGCAGTATATAAGAGTTCCAATTTCTCCACATCCTACCAACACACGTTAGATTGGTGGTACCAATCCCCTGTGGATACTGAGGGATGACTCTATACAGTTCTAAAGTGAATTTTGACAAATGCATAGTCACATAGCCATCACCATAATTGAGATACAGAACACTTTCATCATACCAAAAAATTTCTCTTTGAATTTAGTCAAGTCCTCTCCCTACTTCCAACCTCAGGCAACCACTGATCTGTTTTTGATTCTTATATTTTGGCCTTTTCCAGAATGTCATATAAATAGAATTACATCGTAGCTTCCTGAGTCCAATCACTTAGCATAATGCATTTGCGATTCATCCATGTTGTAGTCTGTTCCTTTTTATTGTTGACTGTAACATTGAATGGGTATTCCACATTTTGTTGACCTTCTCATCTGGAAAGAAAAATTAATTATAGTATCTAATAGTCTAAGCCTGTGCTGTCAAAAATGGTAGCCACTCATATGTGGCTAGTCCAACTTGTGACGTGCTGTAAGTGTAAATCAACATCAAATTTTGAAGATTAAATACAAAAAATGATGCAAAATCTCATTAATATTTTAATGGTTACATGTTGAAATGATAATATTTTGGATATACTGGGATAAGTGAAATATAGTCATAAAATTTATTTTATGTATTTCTTCTTAAAGTGACTGCTAGGAAATTTAAAATTACATACATAGTTTGTACTATGTTTCTATTGCTCTAAGAAATAAAGGCAAGTGGTCTAAGAAAAAACAAGCTGTTATATCTGGGAAACAACTGTTTTAATTTGTCACTTTACCATTTGTCATCATCCATCCAAGCTGTGGTCATTTCACTACTCTAGTCCACATAACTTGCCTGCATCTTTGATTCTTTTCTTGTTCTTGGCTCTCATACCCAATCCTGTGTTTTCTTTCTTCTAAATGTTTTCATTCATCTCTTCTTTTCAATTCCCATTGCCACTTCTTGGTTCAGGCTATTATTATCTTACTTCTGAATCCTTCTCATTAGTTATTTTATGTCCTTTCTCTTTTTCTTATCCACGGTATTCTGTACCCTGTCAAAAGATTAATATTCTCAGAGGACCACATTGATTATAACTCTACTTTTATTTGAGCAGAAAAGGAACTAACATTTTTTGAGTGTTACCTGCCAGGTAAAACACATTGTACAAAAGAGAAACTGAGTCTGAGAGGATAAGCAAATTGCCTAAGGTCAAACAGGAATGGCAGAGCAGGATTCAAACTCTGTTTATCTGACTTTGTAAATCACGTAGACTCTTTCTCCAACTCCCCAGAATTAAATAGACTTAAACACACAGCTGTTCTAAAATCTCGTTATTTAGAATTAATATTTGAAACTTTTAGTTCACAGTGAATGTACTAAGGCATTATGACACATTGGCTAGCTGAAGATTTTTATGAAAATTTGCACTGGCTCTGAGCTTCTCAGCTTGAATTCCTATCTATCTACCAGCCAGAGAAGCATAACATAACTCTCCTGGATTATGTGAAACTCAAGGTTGAATCTTCTTGCTAATTCATTTTTTATATCTCTAGAAACAAATCTAGTGTACAGTTCAATGAAATGCAAAACAGAGCTTAAGTAGCTGCTTCCGTAAACCTGCAAAAACCAACTATTAAAACATTGTTATGTATATTAACTTATTTTAGCTGCTGATTCTAACAGATGGAGTCATTTTTAAAATATAAAGACAGAGGGCTTCCCTGGTGGCGCAGGGGTTGAGTCCGCCTGCCGATGCAGGGGACACGGGTTTGTGTCCCCGTCCGGGAAGATCCCACATGCTGCGGAGCGGCTAGGCCTGTGAGCCATGGCCGCTGAGCCTGCGTGTCCGGAGCCTGTGCTCTGCAACGGGAAAGGCCACAACAGTAAGGGGCCCATGTACCGCAAAAAAAAAAAAAAAAAAAAAAAAATTAAAAAGAAAAAAAAACAGAAAGCATTTTACTCCAGCTTTGGATTTTATTTTTCTATCACTCCCCCAAATTTCCTTTGTGTCTCTACCCCATAAATCCCCAGTCTCTAATCATAGCCCCAGGCAGCCACTGATTTGTTTTCCTTGTTATAAAATTTCGTATAGATGGAATCCTAAGTATGTACTTCTTTGCATCTGTCTTCTTCAGCATAATGTTGTTGACATTCATCAGTGTTGTTGCTTGTTTTGTGATTCATTCCCTTGTATTGCTGAGTGGTATTTATTTATGGATTTATACATTTCATCTGTTCAACAGTTGATGGGAATTTGAGTTGTTTCCAGCTTTGGACTATAAAAAATAAAGCCACTATGAATTTTCATGTACAAGTTTTTGTGTAGATACATGTTTTTGTGTAGACACATTCAGTATCATTCATGATGTTGATTAAATACCTAGTAGTAGAACTTCTGAGTATTATGGAGAGTATATGTTTAACTTTTTAAGAAACTGTCAAACTGTGTTCTAAAGTGATTGTACCATTTTTCATTCCCATTAGCAATGTATGAGAGTTCCAGTTACTCTATATCCTCACTTAACACTTGATATCATCAGTCTTTTTAGTACTAGCCACTCTAGAGGGGTAGAAGTAGTATCTCAGTATAGGCTTATTTGTATTTCCCTGATAACTATTGATCTTGAGCATGTTTTCATATGCTTATTGGTTGTTCATATATCTTCTTTTGTTATGTGTATGTTCAAAATTTTTGCCCAATTTAAAAACATTTGGTTGTAGTAAGAGTCCTTTTTGCTTCCTTATATAGTTTCTTTGCTAGGAAGAATATGTATTCTGAATAGTTTCTCCCAATCTGAATTGACTTTTAAATTTTCTTAATAGTGTCTTTTGAAACCACACAGTGTGTGGTTTTGTGCTTTTTTCATCCTATTTGAGAAGTCTTTGCCCACGAATTTTATTAGTGTATATAAGTCTATTTGGATTTTCCATTACTTTTTGAGTCAGTTTTGGTAATCTATGATTTTCAAGAAATTTTTCTAACTCATCTAAGTAGTCAAATTTATTGGCATAAATTTGAACATAATATTTATTATATTTTTATTTATAATTTTAATATCTGTGATAATGACCCCATTTCAGTCTTGATATTAGTAATTTGTCTCTTCTCTGTTTTATTCTTAATCAGTCTAGTTACATACTTATCAATTTCATTGAACTTTTCAATGATTCAGCATTTGACTTCCTTCGTTTTTCTGTATGTTTGTCAGTTTTTTATCAATTTCATTGAACGTTTCAATGATTCAGCATTTGACTTCCTTAGTTTTTCTGTACTGTTTGTCAGTTTTCTGTTTATTGATTTCCAACCTCATCTTAAGCATTTCCTTCATACTTATTTGGGCTTAATTTGCTCTTATTTTTCAGGATTCTTAAAGCAGAAGTTTAGATCATTGATTTTCTACTTCTTTTCTCACATAAGCATTTAAAGCTATAAATTTTCTTCTAAGTGCTGCTTTATCTGCATCCCACAAAATTTGAGACTGTCTTTTTATTTTCATAAGTTCAAAGTATTTTCTAATTTCCTTCCTGATATTTCTTTTCTTTTATTTAACATCTTTATTGGAGTATAATTGCTTTACAGTGTTGTGTTAGTTTCTGCCGTATAACAAAGTGAATCAGCTGTATGTATACATATATCCCCATATCCCCTCCCTCTTGTGTCTCCCTCCCACCCCCCCATCCCACCCCTCTAGGTGGTCACAAAGCACCGAGCTGATCTCCCTGTGCTATGCAGCTGCTTGCCACTAGCTATCTCTTTTACATATGGTAGTGTATATATGTCAGTGCTACTCTCACACTTCGTCCCAGCTTACACTTCCCCCTCCGTGTGTCCTCAAGTCCATTCTCTACGTCTGTGTCTTTATTTCTGTCCTGCCCCTAGGTTCATCAGGACCTTTTTTTTTTTTTTAGATTATAGACGTGTTAGCATACGGTTACTTCACTCTGTATGACAGACTCTAGGTCCATCCACCTCGCTACAAATAACTCAATTTCGTTTCTTTTTATGGCTGAGTAATATTCTGTTGTATATATGTGCCACATCTTTATCCATTCATCTGTCAATGGACACTTAGGTTGCTTCCATGTCCTGGCTATTGTAAATAGGGCTGCAATGAACATTGTGGTACATGAACTCTTTGAATTATGGTTTTCTCAAGGTATATGCCCAGTAGTGGGATTGCTGGGTCATATGGTAGTTCTATTTTTAGTTTTTAAGGAACCTCCATACTGTTCTCCATAGTGGCTGTATCAATTTACATTCCCACCAACAGTTCAGGAGGGTTCCCTTTTCTCCACACCCTCTCCAGCATTTATTGTTTGTAGATTTTTTTTGATGATGGCCATTCTGACTGGTGTGAGGTGATACCTCACTGTAGTTTTGATTTGCATTTCTCTAATGATTATTGATGTTGAGCATTCTTTCATGTGTTTGTTGGCAATCTGTATATCTTCTTTGGAGAAATGTCTATTTAGGTCTTCTGCCCATTTTTTGATTGGGTTGTTTGTTTTTTTGATATTGAGCTGCATGAGCTCCTTGCAAATTTTGGAGATTAATCCTTTGTCAGTTGCTTCATTTGCAAATATTTTCTCCCTTTTGAGGGTTGTCTTTTTGTCTTGTTTATGGTGAAACACTATTTTAAAAAATCTCTGATAATACTCTCTTCCAAAGTCTACTTTGTCTAACATTAGTGTAGTAATTGCAGTTTTGTTCTCAGTGTTTGTGTGGTATGTCTTTTTTTTAAATTAATTTTTAGTGGATTATAGTTGATTTACAATGTTGTGTTAGTTTCTGCTGTACAGCAAAGTGAATCAGTTATACATATACATAAAACCATTCTTTTTTAGATTCTATTCCATATAGGTCATTACAAAGTATTGAGTAGAGTTCCCTGGGCTATATGGTAGGTTCTTCTTACTTATCTATTTTATATATATGAGTGTGTATATGTCAATCCCAATCTCCCAGTTTATCCGTCCTGCCCCCTCTCCCCCTTGATAACCATAAGTTTGTTTTCTACATCTCTGACTCTATTTCTGTTTTGTAAATAGGTTCATTTGTACCATTTTTTTAGATTCCATATGTAAGCGATATCATATGATATTTGTCTTTCTCTGACTTACTTCACTCAGTATGACATTCTCTAGGTCCATCCATGTTGCTGCAAATGGCATTATTTCGATCTTTCTTATGGCTGAGTAATATTTCATTGTATATGTATATTACATCTTCCTTATCCATTCCTCCTTCAACAGACAGTTAGCCATGTCCTGGCTGCTGTAAATGGTGCTGCAGTGAACATTGGGGTAAATGTATATCTTTTTAAATTATGGTTTTCTCTGGATATATGCTCAAGAGTGGGATTGCTAGATCATATGGTAGCTCTATTTTTAATTTTTTAAGGAAACTCCATACTGTTCTCCATAGTGGATGTGCTAACTTACCTTCCCACCAACTGTGTAGGAGGGTTCCCTTTTCACCATACCCTCCCCAGCATTTATTTTTGTACATTTTTTGTTGATGGCCATACTGACTGATGTGAAGTGATACCTCACTGTATTTTTGATTTGCATTTCTCTAATAATTAGTGATGTTGAGCATCTTTTCATGTACCTCTTGGGCATCTGTATTTCTTCCTTGGTGAAATGTCTGTTTATATCTGCCCATTTTCTGATTGGGTGTTTTTTTGATAATGAGCTGTATGGGCCGTTTGTTTATTTTGGAGATTAATCTCTTGTCCATCACTTCATTTGCATCAATTTTCTCCCATTCTGTGGGTTGTCTTTTCATTTTGTTTATGGTTTCCTTTGCTGTGCAAAAGCTTTTAAGTTTAATTAGGTCCAATTTGTTTATTTTTGGTTTTATTTTCATTCATCTAGGAGGTGAATAAAAAAAGATCTTGCTATGATTTATGTCAAAAATTGTTTTTCCTATGTTTTCTTCTAAGAATTTTATGGTATCCAGTCTTACATTTAGATCTTTAATCCATTTTGAGTTTATTTTTGTGTATGGTGTTAGAGAATGTTCTAATTTCATCTTTTACATGTAGCTGTCCAGTTTTCCCAGCACCACTTATTGAAGAGACTGTCTTTTGTCCATTGTATATTCTTGCCTCCTTTGTTATAGTTTAGGAGACCATAGGTGCGTGGGTTTATCTCTGGACTTTCTATCACAACCCCAGCAAAGAGAGTCCCTGCTTCCCCACAGCTCCAGCAGGAGTCTTGAGGTTGATTCCCATTAGTTTGTCCCCAAACCAATTACTTTAGCTTTGTGGACTCAGCACTGGACAAGCTTTGGTCAGGTGTTGAGCTCTGGACATGGGAACAGAGGTGGGTGGAAAATGAAGTCCATCCCTCCAAGTCACATGGACTGAGAGTGGCTAAGGGTTGGGTCCCCAAAGAAGAAAAGAGGATCTATTATCTAGAAAAACAACCTGTCCTGAACCTATCATTCTTAGGAAGAAACTAGAACTTGGTCTCTTGGTACAACTCAGACCAGGTAAATGCAGGTGAAAGTATCCAACCCAGAGCGATCCATTCACCCATAGTTGGCGACATCAGTCTGCAGGCTCACTCTCTTATCTTCATCATGTCATGGATAAACAATGCTTTTGTGCACTGACCTTGATCTGTTAGACAAGTTCCCCCAACCTGTTGCTCAACCCAAGGGTACTGCTTAGGCCAACCCTCTCCATGGGGTGTTCCCAGGAATGCAACAATGGTCCCTTGATCTATATTCCTGTTTTTGTGCTAGTACCATACTGTTTTGATTAGTGTGGCTTTGTAGTATAGTCTCAAATGAGGGAGCCTGTTTCCTACAGCCCCATTTTCCTTTTTCAACATTGCCTTGGCTATTCATTGTCTTTTATGTTTCCATACAAATTGTAAAATTATTTGTTCTAATTCTGTAAAAAAGGCTCTGTAAAGAATCAATGACAGGGCCTCCCTGGTGGCGCAAGTGGTTAAGAGTCCGCCTGCCGATGCAGGGGATACGGGTTCGTGCCCCGGTCTGGGAGGATCCCATATGCCGCGGAGCGGCTGGGCCCGTGAGCCATGGCCGCTGGGCCTGCGCATCCGGAGCCTGTGCTCCGCAACGGGAGAGGCCACAACAGTGAGAGGCCCACATACCGCAAAAAGAAAAAAAAAAAAAAAAAAGAATCAATGACAATGTTGATTCTTCCAATCCAAGAACATGGTATATCTCTCCATCTGTTTGTGCTATCTTTGATTTCTTTCATCCGTATATTATAGTTTTCAGAGTACACGTCTTTTGCCTCCTTAGGAAGGTTTATTCCTAGGTATTTTATTCTTTTGGATGCCATGGTAAATGGGATTTTTTTCTTTAATTTCTCTTTCTGATCTTTCGTTGTTAGTGTATAGGAGTGCAAGAGATTTCTGTGTATTAATTTTGTATCCTGCAACTTTACTGAATTCATTGATGAGCTCTAGTAGTTTTCTGGTAGCATCTTTAGGATTTTCTATGTATAGTATCATGTCATCTGCAAACAGTGACAGTTTTACTTCTTCTTTTCCAATTGAATTCCTTTTATTTCTTCTTCTTTTCTGATTGCCATGGCTAGGACTTCCAAAATTGGAGTAAAAGTGGTTGAAAGTGGACATCCTTGTCTTGTTCCTGATCTTGTTGAATAAAAGTGGTGAGAGTGGACATCCTTTTCTTGTTCCTGATCTTAGAGGAAATGCTTTCAGATTTTCACTGTTAAGAATGATGTTTGGGGCTTCCCTGGTGGCGCAGTGGCTGAGAGTCCGCCTGCCGATGCAGGGGACGCGGATTTGTGCCCCAGTCTGGGAAGATCCCACATGCCACGGAGCGGCTGGGCCCGTGAGCCATGGCCGCTGAGCCTGCGCATCTGGAGCCTGTGCTCCGCAACGGGAGAGGCCACAACAGTGTGAGGCCCGCGTACCGCAAAAAAAAAAAAAAAAAAAAAAAGAATGATGTTTGTGTGGATTTGTCATATATGGCCTTTATTATGTTGAGGTAGGTTCCCTCTGTGCCCACTTTCTGGAGAGTTTTTATCATAAATGTGTGTTGAATTTTGTCAAAAGCTTTTTCTGCATCTATTGAGATGATCATATTGTTTTTATTCTTCAGTTTGTTAATGTGGTATATCTCATTGATTGATTTACATATGTTGATGAATCCTTACATCGCTGGAATAAATCCCACTTGATCATGGTGTATGATCCTTTTAATGTGTTGTTGGATTTGGTTTGCTAGTATTTTGTTGAGGATTTTCACGTCTATGTTCATCACTGATATTAGCCTATAATTTTCTTTTTTGGTGGTATCTTTGTCTGGTTTTGGTATCAGGGTGATGGTGGCCTCGTAGAATGAGCTTGAGAATGTTTCTTCCTCTGCCATTTTTTGGAAGAGTTTCAGAAGGATAGGTGTTAACTCTTCTCTAAATGTTTGATAGAGTTTGCCTGTGAAGCCATCTCGTCCTGAACTTTTGTTTGTTGGAAGATTTTTAATCACAGTTTCAATTTCAGTACTTGTGATTGATTTGTTTATATTTTCTATTTCTTCTGGGTTCAGTCTTGGAAAGTTGTACCTTCTAAGAATTTTTCCATTTCTTCTAGGTTGTCCATTTTATTGGCATATAGTTGCTTGTAGTAGTCTCTTGTGATCCTTTGTATTTCTGTCGTGTCCATTGTAACTTCTTTTTTATTCTAATTTTTTTGATTTGGGTCCTCTCCCTTTTTTTCTTAATGAGTCTGGCTAAAGGTTTATCAATTTGGTTTATCTTCTCAAAGAACCAGCTTTTAGTTTCATTGATCTTTGCTATTGTTTTTTTTCCTTTCTATTTCATTGATTTCTGCTCTGATCTTTCTGATTTTCCTTTTACTACCTTTAGGTTTTGTTTGTCCTTCTTTCTCTAGTTGCTTTAGGTGTAACGTTAGGTTGTTTATTTGAGATTTTTCTTGTTTCCTGAGGTAGGATTGTATTGTGATAAACTTCCCTCTTAGAACTGCTTTTGCTGTGTCCCATAGGTTTTGGATTGTTGTGTTTTCATTGTCATTGCCTCTAGATATTTTTTATTTCCTTTTTGATTTTTTCAGTGATCCATTGTTTGTTTAGTAACATATTGTTTAACATCCATGTGTTTGTGTTTTTTACAGTTTTTTTCCTCTAATTGATTTCTAATCTCAAAGCATTGTGGTCGGAAAAGATGCTTGATATGATTTCGGTTTCCTTAAATTTACCGAGACTTGATTTGTGGCCCATGATGTGCTCTATCCTGGATAATGTTCCATGTGTACTTGAGAAGAAGTGTATTCTGCTGCTTTCGGATGGAATGACCTATAAATATCAATTAAGTCTATCTGGTCTAATGTGTCACTTATGGCTTGTGTTTTCCTTATTAATTTTCTGTCTGGATGATCTGTCCACTTGTATAACTGGTGTGTTAAAGTCCCCCACTGTGATTGTGTTACTGTCGATTTCCCCTTCTAAGGCTGTTAGCATTTGTCTTGTATATTGATGTGCTCCTATGTTGAATGCAAAGATATTTACAATTGTTATATCTTCTTCCTGGATTAATCCTTTGGTCATTATGTAGTGTCCTTCCTTGTCTCTTGTAACAGTCTTTAATTTAAAGTCTATTTTGTCTGATATGAGTATTGCTACTTCAGCTTTCTTTTGATTTCCATTTGCTTGCAATATCTTTTTCCATCCCCTTACTTTCAGTCTGTATGTTTCCCTAGAGTTGAAGTGTGTCTCTTACAGACAGCATATTTACGGGTCTTGTTTTTGTATCTGTTCAGCTAGTCTGTGTCTTTTGGTTGGGGCATTTAGTCCATTTACATTTAAGGGATATCGATATGTATGTTCCTATTGCCAGTTTCTTAATTGTTGTGGGTTTGCTTTTGTAGGTCTTTTTTCTTCCCTTCCTCTTTTGTTCTTTTCTCTTGTGGTTTGATGACCATCTTTAGTGTTGTGTTTACGTTTCTGTTCCTTTTTTGTGTGTGTATCTATTGTAGTTTTGGGTTTGCTGTTCCCATGAGGTTTTGATATAGCAGTCTATATATGTACAAGGTTGTTTTAAGTTGCTGGTCTCTTTCCCCCCTAGAGAAGTTCCTTTAGCATTTATTGTAAAGCTGGTTTGGTGATGCTGAATTCTCTTAGCTTTTGCTTGTCTGTAAAGCTTTTGATTTCTCTGTCGAATCTGAATGAGAACCTTGCTGGGTAGTGTATTCTTGGTTGTAGGTTTTTCCCTTTCATTGCTTTAAGTATATCGTTCCACTCCCTTCAGACCTGCATAGTTTCTGCTGAAAAATCAGTTGTTATCTTCTGGGGATTTTCTTGTATGTTAAATGTTGCTCTTCTCTTGTTGCTTTCGATATTTTTTCTTTGTCTTTAATTTTTGTCAGTTTGATTAATATGTGTCTAAGCATGTTCCTCCTTGGGTTCATCTTGTATGTGGTTATCTGCACTTCCTGGAGTTGAATGATTGTTTACATTCTCATGTTAGGGAAGTTTCAGCTATAATATCTTCAGATATTTTCTCAGACCCTTTCTCTTTCTCTTCTCCTTCTGGGATCCTATAATGCGAATGCTGGTGCATTTAATATTGTCCCAGAGGTCTCTGATACTGTCCTCATTTCTTTTCATTCTTTTTTCTTTGTTCTGTGGCAGTGATTTCCACCATTCTGTCTTCCAGGTCACTTATTCATTCTTCTTCCTCAATTATTCTCCTGTTGATTCCTTCTAGTGTATTTTTTTTCAGTTATTGTATTGTTCATCTCTGTTTGTTCTTTAACTCTTCTAGCTCTTTGTTAAACATTTCTTGTATATTTTTGATCTGTGCCTCCATTCTTTTTTCCAAGATTTTGTATCATCCTTACTATCATTACTCTGAATTCTTTTTCAGGTATTGCCTATCTCCTCTTCATTTAGTTGTTCTTGTGGGTTTTTATCTTGTTCCTTCATTTGCAACATATTTCTCTGTCATCTCATTTTCTAGTTTTTTGTGTTTGGGGTCTCCTTTCCACAGGCTGCAGGATCGTAGTTCTGCTTGCTTTTGGTGTCTGCCCCCTGGTGGGTGAGGTTGGCCCAGGGGCTCATGCAAGCTTCCTGGTGGGAGGGACTGGTGCCTGCCATTTGATGGGTGGAGCTGTGTGGGTCTTTTCTCTCTGGTGTGCAGGGCTGTGTCAAAGGGTGAGTTTTGAGGTGGCTGTGAGCTCAGTACGATTTTACGCAGCCTTTCTTCTGATGGATGGGGCTGTGTTCCTATCTTGATGGTTGTTTGGCCCTAGGCTTCCCAGCACTGGAGCCTGCAGGTTGTGGGGTGGGGCTGGGTCATGGTGCCAAAACGTGGACCTTCAGGAGAGCTCACTCTGATCAGTATCCCTGTGGCTTCTGCTGCCAGTGTCCTTGCCCTCACAGTGAGCTATAGTTGACCTTTGCCCCTCCAGGAGACCCTCAAAAACCCCTATCTAGGTGTAGCCATGTTCCTCTGGAAATACTGCTTTATGCTGGGTCCCAGTGCACGTGAGACCTTGTGTGCATCCTCCAAGAGTGGAATCTTTTTCCTCCAGCCCTGTGGAGCTCCTGCACTCAAGCGCTGCTGGCATTGAAGCCTAAATGCTCTGGGCGGTTCTTCTGCCAAAGGCCAGACCCTCAGACTATCTTGTAGGGCCATTTTATGTGAGAACGTCCCTGTGTAGCCTGCGTGGTTTAATATTTTTTGGTATGAGGGCTGTTTTTAGTGTGAATGTCTGCCGCCTCTTTCCTCACTGTATGTTGGCCATTGTCCCCTTTATAGGAGGTGTGACTGATGTTGTGGTGGCCAGAGCCTGCACTGGATATTGAGCAGAGCCTCCCCTTTGCTCTGTGGTTGTCACTGCCAAGTCAGAGGTGGGGTCTTCTCCATAGTTGTTGGATTAGAGACCCCAGATCTATTTCTTGGCTGTGTTTCTGGTCTGTGGTGTGAGGTTGGAGGGATTGGAGCACTCACATTGGGAGGGAAGCCACTGAGTATTCCTCCTCTGGAGCTATTCACCTGTGGTGTGCTCTGTTATGTCACCTTTCACCTGTTGTTCAAGCTGTCATATTACACTGTTGTTGGCACTGCTCTCGGCTCCACCTTAACTGTGGGTATGCTGGCAATTGGCCTGGTGTCTCTCAGATGTTGTTTTCACCAGGCCACCAGTGTAGATCCACTGGACCCTCTGTGGGTGCTGTGGGGGCAACTCAGACGCTGGCCTGGTCCAACCCCCATGTGTATGTGCCTGCATAGTCTACAGCTGCTAAAGGTAGACCCGTCTTGGCTGCAGGAGCACTCGTCGTCCATTTAGATGTTCCGTAGCCACTGAGTTTACAAAGTCAGTCACAGTGGTGTCAATTTATGGTTTGCCCAGCTGTGAGGAGAGATTTCAGCTTTTCTTCCTTAGTTGCATGGCCCCTGGGGCTCAGCTGTGGTTTCAGCCCCACCTCTGCATGTGGGCCACCCACAGGGGTCTGTTTCTGAGGCTTCCCCGGAGTACATGAGTCCGCCCTGGTGAGGAGGGGCATGGAGGTGGTGGCGGCCAGGGTCACTGGAGCCCTGGTGGGGACAGGGCACACAGGGGATCCAGCGGCTGCAGGCTCAAGAGAGCCAGCCCCAGCGGGGGCCCTTCCTAGTGCCTGGGGAGGCAGGGGCTGGCACATGGGGAGGCAGGGGCTGGCACGTGGGGAGAGAGGCTGCAAATGGCTCTGCCCCTTGTGTGTCACTCGACAGTGGCTCTTCGCTTCTGTGGCGGTCTGCACTTCTTCCACAAGCATTCCCAGTTGTGGATTTCCTCACTCCTGTCCTCTCAGGCTGCCTCCTCACAGCCAACATCAGTCCTCTCCCCAAGTTTGCTTTTCAAACCCCACATTCCAGCACCCAACCCATGGCCACACCAGTAGACACATGTCTCAGGCAGGGCATGCAGGGCTGTGGCATGGACCCTCTGTGTAGGTCTCACTCTGTCCTGCCTGCCACAGATTGGTTGCTGCGCTCTCCCCTGATAGCCCCTAAGGCTCCCCTTCTGTCCCATCTGATCTCCTCGCCAGTGAGGGGGCTTCCCTGGATGTGATAACCTCTCCTTTCTTTCAGCACCCCCACCTCAGGGGCGCAGGTTCTGTCCCACTTCCTCTCCTCTTCCTTTTCTCTTCTTTCTTTCATCCTACCTGGTTATGTGGGAATCTTTCTTGTCCTTTTAGGTGTCTGAGCTCTTCTACTAGTGTTCAGCTGGTGCTCTGTGAGAATCATTCCATTTGTAAATGTATACTTGATGCCTTTGTGGGGATAGATGAACTCCACGTCCTCCTATTCCTCCACCATCTTGACTCTCTTTTGTCATCTTTTTACTTTTAATCTGTCTCTGTACTGAAAATTGGTTTGTTATAGAACCCATATAATTGGTTTTTGCTTCTCTATCCACTCTGACAGTCTTTGTCTCTTACTGGAACGTTCAGTCCATTTACATTAAAGCAGTTTTTGATGTTTGGATTTAAACCTACTATCTTCCTATTTGTTTTCTCTTTTTCCCAACTGTTAACTTTGTTATGTTTTCCTCCTTTGAATTGAATATTTTTTAGTATTCCATTTTTTCCCTCCACTATTAGCTGTCTTAAATCTAGTCTTAGATTTAAGGTTTACAATATACATATTTAACATATCACAGTCTACCTTCAAATCATGTTATACTATTTCATGTATAATATAACACTCTCATACTCCATCTGCTTCTTTTGTGGTCATACCTTTATTTTTATTTATTTATTTATTTATTTTGCGGTACGCGGGCCTCTCACTGTTGTGGCCTCTCCCGTTGCGTAGCACAGGCTCCGGACGCGCTGGCTCAGTGGCCATGGCTCACAGGCCCAGCCGCTCTGCAGCACATGGGATCTTCCCGGTCCGGGGCACGAACCCGTGTCCCCTGCATCGGCAGGCGGACTCTCAACCACTGCGCCACCAGGGAAGCCCCATACCTTTATTTTTAAAGGTCATACATCACACAATATTTTTTTCTTTAAACAGTTATATTTTAAAGAGATGAAGATATTTGCCATTTCTTGTATTCTTCATTCTTCAGATCTGTTTTCCATACTTCTGCTTGATATACCTACCCTTTCAATTTTTGTGGTACCAGTTTGCTAGTCATTAATTCTCTGTTTTTGTTTCTCTGAAAAAGAGTATTTTCCTTACTTAAAAAAAACCTTTTTATTTTGAAATGATTATCAATTCACATGAAGTTGCAAAAATAGTACCTCTAGAGAGGTCCTGTGTATCTTTCAGTTTCCCTCAATGGTAACATCTAACATAACTATAGTCTAGTATTAAAACCAGGAAACTGACATTGGTACAATCCACAGACATTATTCAGATTTCACCAGTTTTGTATGCACTCATGTGTTTTTGAGTCCTTTAATTTTTGAAGGGTATTTTTCACTAGGTATAGAATTGTCAATTGACTGTTTTTGTTTTTTGTTTTCTTTCGTTAGTTGTCCTCCCTTTGTCTTCTGTGTTGTATAGTTTCTGACTAAAAGTCCACATAACTTCTCTTTCTACTTTTGTATGTAATGTGTCTTTTTTCTCTGCTTTTAAGACATTCTCTTTGTTAGTGGTTTTCAGCAATTTCATAATGATGTGCTTTCTCAGTTTTGTGTCAGAGTGTATTTATTCTGCCTGAAGTTTGTCAAGCTTTTTGAATCTGTGGGTTTATTGTTTTCATCACATTTGAAAAATTTTGGTCATTATTTCTTCAAATGTTTTTCCTGTACTCCCTATCTCCCTCCCCCACCTGAGAGTCCAATTATGCTTCTGTTAGACCACTTGATATTTTCACATTGATAATATCCGTGATATTAGGTTACTTATGAGCTGTTTTCAGCCTTTTTTCTTATATTCTTTATTTGGATAGATTCTATTGCTATGTCTTCAGTAGGTTACTGATCTTTTCTTTGTAGTGTCTAGTATGCCCCTATTCTTAAGCAGAGAGATGTTCATTTTGATATATTATACATCTATAGAAGTTCCATTTGATTCTCCTTTATAGCTTCAGCTTATTTTCTCATTATATTAATGTTTTGCTTTAATCACTTATGTATAATTAAAATAGCTGTTTTGACAGCCTTGTTCACTGTACCCATTATATTTCTCATTTATGGGTTTGCTTCTATTGACTGATTATTTTTCTCCTGGATATCGGTTACATTTCCCTGCTTCTTGGCTTGGTTAGTGATTTTTTACCAGATGCTAGACACTGAATATTATATTGTTGAGCGTTTCTCTTTAGTGTGCTTTTTGAAGACAGTGTTGGATTTTGACATGTAGTTATTTGCCAGTTTAATCACTTTGAGACCTGTTTTTAAGTTTTGCTAGAGTGTGTCTATAGCAGCCTTCAGGAAGAGTTCAGCTCTACCCTTAAGTCTTCCCCTAAAGAGACCTTTCAGGATCTCCACCAAATGTCCCTGATGATCACTGAGGATTGTCATTCTGGATGATTAGACCTCAGATGTCTTCCTGCCCTGTGTGAGCTATGGGAATTGTTCTATTTACAATTGTTCTAATTGTGCTTTATCTGGCCTTCTTGAATTTTCATGTATTTAGGCATAGCCTAATAGACTCAAGGGATTTCCTGTGTAGATTCCTGAAGCTCTCTCCTAGTGTAGTTCCTCCTTACTTGAACCTTCACACAAATTCCCAGCTGCCTCTGTCTCCTCCAGCTGTGTTCTGTTTCCTCAACTCAGTGGACCTCTGGGCTCTGTTTGTATTTTCTCTTCCCTGTAGCCTCAGTGTGGATATTGCCTCCCAGAAGAATGCTAGGGTGATTGTAGGACTTATTTGTTTCCCTTTTCTCAGGAATCACAACCCTACTGTTTTCCAGTATTTCTAAACAGTTATTAAACATATCTTAATCATTTTTTCTAGTTGTTTACAGTGCATTTTTGTGTCACGTGTTTATTATTTCTTCATGGCCAGAAGACTTAATCTCATTTTTGTTTTGTTTTTTGGTTAAGTTAAAGTTATTGGTGCACTCCACAAGTTTCTCTGACCATGGATTTGTCATATTAACACTCTTATTAACATCAGTAACTCACCTTCTTTAAAAAAATGTCTGCCCTCTTGTTATCTTGCTCCAGGTAAAATTGATCTCTGTGTCATTTCCTAAAACTGCTTTGTTCTTTTCTGCTTTCAGAGTAAAAACTCTTCAAAAGCATTTTCTCACCTTCTTCATTTCCTTATATTGTAAAGAAAGCTTTTTTTCATTTTTGCCTGTATTTATCCTGCAAAATCATGATATGAATGTACCTTATCTTTGTTTAATATTGTATATATATCATATACATATAAGAGTTATATATTCTCATTTTTATATATTTTATTACATAGCTCTACCCCTCCCCCCATATTCTTTATTTCCTTCTTCTCCAGCTTAGGTTCCATACACAACTTAATTATCCATTGAATATATTCTTAATTTCCCTGCCAGTGTAGTGTGTGGCAAAACCCAACCTAATTTCCCCCATACTGTTTGTCTATATGGCTGGACAAAAATACACAGCCAAGTGGATTGGTCCTACTTTAACTTATTTACAAATATCAAGTGTAATGCTATTTTCCTCTCCTACTTTCTGAGAAGGTAGTCCCCTCTCCCACTTTCAGAGGTGATTATTAAACAGGTTATTTTTCTCCTCATATTTCCAATACCTCTTCCAACATTACCATTCTCAGTTCACAACTTCCCCCTATTTTACTAAGAAAACAGTAAATTTTACATCAGTCTCTTGGCCTTTGTACCCATCTACTCTTCTTTCCCCCTCATTACCATGGATTACTATCTCTTCTATCTAAAGCTGATCACCTCACTGTGCACTGGATCCCGTAGTCTGTCTTACTCAAGTACTTTGCTCCTACAATTATCCTGTTTTCCATTCTCTTGCAAAAATCAAATTTAGTCTATCTATGAAATTATTTGCATTAGCATACAAACATGCCACAGGATCTCCAATATATATATTTTAAAACCTCCATAGATCTCATATGTACCTCTGGCCCTGTATCATTAGTCTCCTTTATAGCAAAGCTTCTTAAAATAGTTGTCTCTATTCAATTTATCTATTCCTCACTTGCCATTCTCTCGAAACTACAACAGTTAGGCTTCTATCTCTACTCTGCCTCTGAAACCATTCTTAACAAGGTCGCTAGTAATCCACATTGCCAGTTCTAGTCAGTTATTATTCCTCATAGTAATTTATATCTCAGCAATATTTGACATAGTTGATTTATCCCTCCTTGAAACACTTGATTTGGCTTCTGGAGCATCACACTCGTAATTTTCTTCCTTGTTTTCCTGACCTTTCTATGTTGGAGTGTCCAAGGCTCAGTCCTTGGCTCTCTTCTGTCTACGTCCAATTCTGAGATGCACTTGTTCATTTCCATGGCTTTACGTACCATCTATGTGTTGATCACTCTCACATTTCTACTTCTTGCTAGGATCTTTCTTTGAGCTCCAGACTCTTATTAACATCTTGCTTCCAACTTGATATCAGTACTTGGTATGTTAAACATCCTGTGTCCTAAAGAGGGAGCTCTTGCTTCCCTGCTCTCTGCAGACCTTCTCCTTTTCTCCCTCTCAGTAAAAACATTGAGTTATTTAGGCCAAAATCCAAGAGTCATCTTGAATCTTCTCTTTCCTCACACCATCATCCAGTCCCTCAACAAGTCCTGCCAATTCTGTCTTCAAAATACATGGAATTAACTACTTCTCAAAAACTCATTACTCCCACCCAAGCCCAAGCTACTGTGTTTCACTTATACTATTCTAATGACCTCCTAGATTTACTACACTCAGTAGCAATACCACAATAGCTAGAGTACAGTTGACCCTTGAACAGCCTGGGGTCTAGGGGCGCCGATCCTCTGAACAATCTAAAATCCCCATATAATTTATAGTTGGCCCTCTGTATCCCCAGTTCCTATGTACCTGTGGTTCCACATCTGCAGATTCAACCAACTGTGGATCGTGTATTACTGTAGTATTTACTATTGAAAAATTTCTGTGTGTAAGTGGACCCACATAGTTGAAACCCATGTTGGCTCAACTGCAGTCCTTAAAAAAACTTAGGATAACACACACACACACACACACACACACCGACTAAAAACCCTCCAAAGACTTTCCATGTCATTCAGAATAAAATCCAAACTATGAGGCAGGGTTTACAAGGTCCACCTAAGGTCACCCTGGGTGTTTCTGCAATCTCGAGACCTAACACTGCCTGTGTCACTGAGCTGAAGCCACACTGACCATGTAGGAGATCTTTGAATATATTAAATGCATTCCAGCCTCAGGATCTTTGTCTTCTTTGTTCCACCAGATGTATACATGAATCATTCCCTCATTTGGAAGCCTTTCCCTAACCACTGTATTTTAAATAATTATGTCCCTCCCACATTGCTCTGTCCTCTTTTTTTTCCTTCTTCCTTTTTTTTGGAAGGGGTGGTGGTGCTTCACTGCATGGCTTGTGGGATCTTAGTTCCCTGACTAGGGATCAAACCAAGCCCAGCAGTGGAAGCACAGAGTCCTAACCACTGGACCGCCAGGGAATTCCCTACTCAGTTCTCTTACACTTTCTTTTTCTTCATAGCCCTTATCACTGTCAGATGTTACATACGAGTGTGTATATATGTATGTGTTTATCATCTGTCTCTTCCTCTAGAGTGCAAGCTTTACTAGAGGAGAAGTTTGGTTAATTGTCATGTGCCCATCATGTAGAATAGTACCTGGCAGCGTAGTAAGTGCTTGATAAATGTGGTGAATAAGTAAAACCTATTAGGCATAGATATTACTACTCCCAATTTCAGATGTAGAAACTGAATCTACCACAGCTGGCAGGTTTTTTGATTCCAAGTTTATTGCTTTTTGAACCTCAGCCACTTGTTTCTAGAACCTTACCTGATCATTTATTTGTCCTCATCTGATTTCTCCTCATCAGAAATACTATGGTTGTTTTTGTTACTCTTTAAGCATTTGCTACATTTGTTTTGTACTGTTACTGATGCATACCTCTTTCTCGCACTATCCCAGTACCTTATGAATGCTTTAAAAATTATGGGAGAATCACAAATTATTTCTTCTTGGATCTCTTAGTATTTGAGTTTTAAACTTAGACTTGATTTTCTTTAAGCTATCCAGCTTTTTCTTTTAAAACTAATGTGAAATTCAGGATTTGAGATTTTTCATAAAAATGTTCTCTAGCAACATGTAAACTTCTTAATTTGGGAGGTAATAATAGATTTGCTTTAGGAGAGAGTTTTCATCCTAAAAATACTCAATATTGGTATCTTGTCTGCACTTTGTAAAAAGTACTGAAGTATGATTGAAAACAGAAGTGTTTTCAAGTTTTTGTTAAGATTATCCCTTTCTTAATGGATTTTCTCGTATAGGAAAATTTTATTTCCTACTTTACTATTCTTCTGACTATCCTTTTTCTTTTTCACTTTTCCCAAGAAGTGGGGCACTATTGATTCAGCAGTAGGGGAACATCATGTGGTAAAGAAAGGTTTTCTTTTTTCTATGAAGTAGGTTACAGAGTCACTAGCAGGAGAGAGAAGGGCAAATATTCATTTCCATATTCTTGTGAGAAGAGGCTGAAATGAGGCAGCAAGAATTGTGCCTTGGTAGCTAATGAGAGTCTCTGCCTTTTCCATGTGAACAGTGAGAGAAATCAGGCTGCTCTTAGTGTAGCTACCACCCACAAAGCTGTGAAGAAGGCTGGTGAGAGCAGATGGTATCCAGGCACAGTTTGATTTGTGTAGAAACCTGCATAAAGAGCAGCATGTGTTTTGTTTTGTTTTGTTTTCCCCTTAATTACTCAGAGCCAGGGAGATCAGTGTTCAAATAAAACATAGTGATACAGCCAGGAGAAAAAATTATAAAAGAAGAAAACAGACAACTATGTTGTTAACTGCATCATTTCAATTCCATGATATTTACTGAGAGTGTCTGCTTTGTATAATGCTCTGTACCAGGCATTGTAGGACATGCAAAGAAGAGTGAGTTAAATATTACAAAATAAATTCAGTTCAGTAAACATGTCATTAGTGCCTTTTATATGCTGCTGAAGTGCTGGGAATATAGAAATTAAAGTAGTTCTATCCTTAAGGAGCTTACAATATAGTGGGGGAAATGAAGAAAATGGATAGTTTCGGTTCCACACAAGCAGGTTCTATGATATATGTATATCAAGATGCTATAGAAGCTCTGAAGAAAGGGTACTTAATTCAACCTGGGAGGATAGTGAGGAAGACAGTGAGGGAAGGCTTCTGGGAGAAGGTAAAACCCCAGTGTATAGCCCTGAGTCTTGAAGGATGAATAGTTGTTAGCCAGGTAAAAATGAGGGGTAGGGAGAGATCAGGGCAGAAGGAAGAGTATGAGCAAAGGGTCAGAGGCAAGAAATATCATGGCTGTTTGGGAGAGATCCAAGCAAGTACTGCTCTTATAGCTGAAGGTAACATTTGTGGGAGGAGATGAGATTATGGTACCAGATTGTGATGGAGTTTGGAGCTTATCCTGTATGTTCATGTTTCTTCCTGTGTGGCCTGTAGACTCTGCAACAGCAACTCTTAGAATATTTGCAGAAATGCAGGTCTAAACCCACACCAAGATATGGAAAATATCCATAGAATCTGTTGTTTTTGCTCAGAATTGGGATTTTCCTATATTGCTAATATACAATAGAATGCTCTGTACTTAACAAATATTTTTTCAAGTGATATATTTCATCAGGTTTACACAAACACAGTATTTATGAGAGAATTTATGTCTTACATTGGTGTTTTGGGAGGTTCCCAAGAGAAGAACCATGATTATAAAATGTTGTTTATAAAGTAAATGTAGAAGACATGTATACTGACTCTTGGGATCAATAAAAAGGCAGAAAATTCCAAACAAAAAGCAATTTGGAAGCCTAATTTGTGACTACATCTTTAAGGATATATTTTCCTAAAACCAATTCAGAGTGAGAATTCCCTGAGACCTCTGTCACTCAGTGTTCAGTCTCTGGCCGTGTGTGTGTGTATACAGTTTAGGAGAAAGCAAGGAATATGGAAATGGAAAATGTTTCAGAATAATAGAAGGAACATATGATATGTTTATAAATGTTCTACATATCTCTCTTACTGTACAGGAATTAGAGAATAAAAGAAGACTACAAAAACAAGCTGCTGCTAGTCAAAGTACCATGGAAGTTCGCTTGAATAGAGCTCTAGAAGAAGCAGAAAAGTATAAACTGGAGTTAAGTAAACTAAAGCAAAATAACAAGGTATGGAAAAACTGAATAATTTGGGTTGTGATCACCTTTGGTAACTTTCTCTTTTATGCAAGACTCAAAAGTGATAGTTTTTAAATTATAATTCTTGATGTCACGGTGAACACACCTCTTTTCAGAAGAAATACCCTTATTAGCAATATGTACATTTCCAATAAGTTAGAATTATATTGCTTGGACTAGTGCCATACTTGGGTGATGGCACAACTCTTTGGAGAATTCATTCATTTTTTCATCCAACATATCTTTATTGTGTGCCCATCTTATATGCCAGATACCTTTCTAATCTCTGGGAATAAATAAATGGTGGAAAAAAGTCTGTTTTGAATCTCAATTCTGTTCTATCCCTCTCTGAGCCTCAATTTTTCTAATATATAATGCAAGGGGCTATTTTACAGGGCAGTGGTTCTCAAACTTGAGCACATATCAGAATCACCTGGAGGGTTTATTTAAACATAGATTCCTGCGTCCCACCCACAGATTTTCTTATTCAGTAGATTTGGAGTGAGACTTGAGAATGTGCAGGGTTTTTTTGTTTTTTTTAATTTTAATTGGAGTGTAGTTGATTTACAATGTTGTGTTAGTTTCTGCTGTACAGCGAAGTGAATCAGTTATATGTATATATATATATCCATTCTTTTTTAGATTCTTTTCCCATATAGGTCATTACAGAGAATTGAGTAGAGTTCCCTGTGCTATACAGTACTGTGTGTATGTCAATTCCAACCTTCCAGTTTATCACTCCCCCCTTACCCTCTGGTAACCATGTTTGTTTTCTAGATCTGTGACTCTATATTGTAGATAAGTTCATTTGTACCCTTTTCTTAGATTCCACATATAAGCAATATTATATGATATTTGTCTTTCTCTGTCTGACTTACTTCACTCACTGTGACGATCTCTAGGTCCATCCATGTTGCTGCAAATGGCACTATATTGTTCTTTTTTATGGCTGAGTAATATTCCATTGTGTGTGTTTGTGTGTGTGTGTGTGTACACATATATATATATACACACCATATCTTCTTTATCCATTCCACTGTTGATGGACATTTAGGTTGCTACCATGTCCTGGTTATTATAAATAGTGCTGCAATGAACATTGGGGTGCATGTATCTTTTCGAATTATGGTTTTCTCCAGATGTGTGCCCAGGAGTGGGATTGCTGGATCATATAGTACCTCAATTTTTAGTTTTTCAAGGAACCTCCGTACTGTTCTCCATAGTGGCTGTACCAATTTACATTACCACCAATGATGTAGGAGGGTTCCCTTTTCTCCACACCCTCTACAACATTTATTGTTTGTAGACTTTTTGATGATGGCCATTCTGACTGGTGTGAGGTGATACCTGATTGTAGTTTTGAATTGCATTTCTCTAATAATTAGTGATGTTGAGCATCTTTTCATGCGCCTCTGGGCCATCTGTTTATCTTCTTTGGAGAAATGTCTATTTAGATCTTCCACCCATTTTTTGATTGGGTTGTTTCATTTTTTGATATTGAGCTACATGAGCTGTTTGTATATTTTGGAGATTAATCCCTTGTCAGTTGCTTCATTGGCAAATATTTTCTCCCATTCTGAGGGTTGTCTTTTTGTTTTGTTTATGGTTTCCTTTGCTGTGCAAAAGCTTTTAAGTTTAACTAGGTCCCATTTATTTATTTTTGTTTTCATTTTCATTACTCTTGGAGGTGGATTGAAAAAGATCTTGCTACAATTTATGTCAGAGAGTGTTCTGCCTATGTTTTCCTCTAAGAGTTTTCATAGTATCTGCCTTACATTTATGTCTTTAATCCATTTTGCATTTATTTTTGTGTATGGTGGTAGGGAGTGTTCTAATTTCATTCTTTTACATGCAGCTGTCCAGTTTTACCAGCACCACTTACTGAAGAGACTGTCTTTACTCCATTGTGTATTCTTGCCTTCTTGTCATAGATTGGGTGACCATAGGTGTGTGGGTCTGTCTCTGGACTTTCTATCATGGTCCATTGATCTGTATTTCTATTTTTGTGTCGGTACCATACTGTTTTGATTACTGTGGCTTGGTAGTATAGTCTCAAGTCAGGGAGCCTGATTCCTCCAGCTCCGTTTTTCTTTCTCAAGATTGCTTTGGCTATTTGTGGTCTTTTGTGTTTCCATAAAAATTGTAAAATATTTTGTTCTAGTTCTTTGAAAAATTCCATTGGTAACTTGGTGGGGATTGTATGGAATCTGTAGATTGCTTTGGGCAGTATACTCATTTTCACAATGTTGATTCTTCCAATCCAACAACATGGTATATCTGTCCATCTGTTTGTGTCATCTTTTATTTCTTTCATCAGCATCTCATAGTTTTTGGAGTACAGGTTTTATGTCTCCTTGGGTAGGTTTATTCCTAGGTATTTTATTCTTTTTGATGCCATGGTAAGTGGGATTGTTTCCTTGATTTCTGTTTCTGATCTTTCACTGTTATTGTATAGGAATGCAAGAGATTCCTGTGTATTAACTTCTATCCTGCAATTTTACTGATGCATTGATGAGCTCTAGTAGTTTTCTGGTAGCATCTTTAGCATTTTCTATGTGTAGTATCATGTCATCTGCAAACAGTGACAGTTTTACTTCTTTTCCAATTTGGATTCCTTCTATTACTTTTTCTTCTCTGATTACGTGGCTAGGACTTACAAAACTATGTTGAATTGTAGTAGTGAGAGTGAACATCCTTGTCTTGTTCCTGATTTTAGAGGAACTGCTTTCATTTTTTTACCATTGAGATTGATGTTTGCTGTGCGTTTGTCATGTATGGCCTTTATGATGTTGAGGTGTGTTCCCTCTGCCCGCTTTCTGGAGATTCTTTATCATAAATGGGTGTTGAATTTTGACAAAAGCTATTTCTGCATCTATTGAGATGATCATGTGGTTTTATTCTTCAATTTGTTTTTTCTTTAATATTAATCTATTTATTTAGCTGTGTGGGGTCTTAGTTGCAGTATGCAGGATCTTTGTTGCCGTATGCGGCATCTGTTGCAACATGAGGGATCCTTAGTTGCAGCATGCAGTATCTAGTTCGCTGACCAGGGATCGAATCCAGCCCCCTGCATTGGGAGCAAGGAGCCTTAACCCTGCTTAACTAGTCTTCACTGGACTGCCAGGGAAGTCCCTATTCAAGTTGTTGATGTGATGTATCAGATTGTTTGATTTGTGTTATTGCAAAATCCTTGCATCCCTGGGATAAATCCCACTTGATCGTGGTGTATGATCCTTTTAATGTGTTGTTGGATTCAGTTTGCTAGTATTTTTTTGAGGATTTTTGCATTTATTTTCATCAGTGATATTTGCCGGTAATTTTCTTTTTTTGTGATACTTTTGTCTGGTTTTGGTATCAGGGTGATGGTGCCCTCATAGAATGAGCTTGAGAGTGTTTCCTTTCTCTGCAATTTTTTGGAAGAGTTTCAGAAGGATAGGTGTTAACTCTTCTCTAAACGTTTGATAGAATTTGCCTGTGAAGCCATCTGATCCTGGGCTTTTGTTTGTTGGAAGATTTTTAATCACAGTTTCAATTTCAGTACTTGTGATTGGTCTGTTCATATTTTCTATTTCTTCCTGGTTCAGTCTTGGAAGGTTGTACATTTCTAAGAATTTGTCCATTTCTTCTAGGTTGTCCATTTTATTGGCATATAGTTGCTTGTAGACAGTCTCTTACTATCCTTTGTATTTCTGTGGTATCCATTGTAACTTCTCCATTTTCATATGTAATTTTTTTTTTTTTTTTTTTTTTTTTTTTTTTTTTTGCGGTACATGGGCCTCTCACTGCTGTGGCCTCTCCCGTTGCGGAGCACAGGCTCTGGACACGCAGGCTCAGCGGCCATGGCTCACGGGCCCCGCTGCTCCGCGGCATGTGGGATCTTCCCAGACTGGGGCATGAACCCATGTCCCCTGCATCGGCAGGCGGACTCTCAACCTCTGCGCCACCAGGGAAGCCCCATATCTAATTTTATTGATTTGAGCCCTCTCCCTTTTTTTCCTTGATGGGTCTGGCTAAAGGTTTATCAATTTTATCTTCTCAAGGAACCAACTTTTAGTTTCGTTGATCTTTGCTATTGTTTTCTTCATCTCTATTTCATTTATTTCTGCTCTGATGTTTATGATTTCTTTCCTTCTGTTAACTTTAGGTTTTGTTTGTTCTTCTTTCTCTAGTTGCTTTAGAGATTAAGGTTTGGTTGCTTATTTGGGATTTTTCTTGTTTCTTGAGGTAGGAGTGTATTGCTATAAACTTCCCTCTTAGAACTGCATTTGCTGCATCCCTTAGGTTTTGGATTCTCATCTTTTTGTTGTCATTTGTCTCTAGGTATTTTTTTATTTCCTTTTTGATTTTTTTAGTGATCCATTGGTTATTTAGTAACATATTGTTTAGCTTCCACGTGTTTGTGTTTTTTTATTTTATTTATTTATTTATTTATTTATTTATTTATTTTTGCGGTATGCGGGCCTCTCACTGTTGTGGCCTCTCCCGTTGCAGAGCACAGGTTCCAGATGCGCAGGCTCAGCGGCCATGGCTCATGGGCCTAGCCGCTCTGTGGCATATGGGATCTTCCCGGACCGGGGCACGAACCCGTGTCCCCTGCATTGGCAGGTGGACTCTCAACCACTGCACCACCAGGGAAGCCCTGTTTGTGTTTTTTACAGGGTTTTTTGCCTGTAATTTATTTCTAATCTCATAGCTTTGTGGTTGGAAAAGATGCTTGATATGATTTCAGTTTTCTTAAATTTACTGAGGCTTGATTTGTGACCCAAGATGTGATCTGTCCTGGAGAATGTACCATGTGCATTTAAGAAAGTGTATTCTGCTGCTTTGGGATGGAATGTCCTATAAATATCAATTAAGTCTATCTGGTCTAATGTGTCATTTAATACTTCTGTTTACTTATTAATTTTCTGTCACAGTGATCTGTCCATTGTGTAAGAGAGGTGTTAAAGTCCCCCTCTGTAGTTGTGTTACTATGAATTTCCCCTTTTATGGCTGTTAGCATTTGCCTTATATATTGAGGTGCTCCTATGTTGGGTGCATATATATTTACAATTGTGTACTTAAATATGCAATTGTAAATTCTTCTTGGATTGATCCATTGATCATCCTGTAGTGTCCTTCCTTGTCTCTTGTAACAGTCTTTAAAGTCTATTTTGTCTGATATGTGTATTGCTACTCTAGCTTTCTTCTGATTTCAATTTGCATAGAATATCTTTTTCCATTCCATCACTTTCAGTCTGTTTGTGTCCCTAGGTCCAAAGTGGGTCTCTTATAGACAGAATATATACGGGTCTTGTTGGTATCCATTCAGCCAGTCCGTGTCTTTTAGTTGGAGCATTTAATCCATTTACGTTTAAGGTAATTATTGATATGTATATTCCTATTGCCATTTTCTTAATTGTTTTGGGTTTCTTTTCAAAGTCTTTTTTATTCATTTCCTTTTTTGTTCTCTTCTCTTCTGTTTCCTGCCTAGAGAATTTCCTTTAGCATTTGTTGTAATGCTGGTTTGGTGGTGCTGAATTCTCTTAGCTTTTGCTTGTTTGTAAAGCTTTTGATTTATCTGTCTAACCTGAATGAGAGCCTTGCTGGATAGAGTATTCATGGTTTAAAATTTTTCCCTTTCATCACTTTAAATATATCATGCCACTCCCTTCTAGCCTATAGTGTTTCTGCTGAAAAATCAGCTGATAACCTTATGGGGATTCCCTTGTATGTTATTTGTTGCTTTTCCCTTGGTGCTTTTAATATTTTTTTTGTATTTAATATTTGTTAGTTTGATTGATATGTGTCTCAGTGTGTTCCTCCTTGGTTTATCCTGTATGGGTTCTCTGCACTTCCTTGACTTGGGTGACTACTTCCTTTCCCATGTTAAGGAAGTTTTTGACTATAATCTCTTCAAATATTTTCTCAGGCCTTTTCTCTTTTTCTTCTTCTTCTGGGACCCCTATAATTAGAATGTTGGTGCCTTTAATGTTGTCCCAGAGGTCTCTGAGACTGTCCTCATTTCTTTTCATTCTGTTTCTTTATTCTGTTCTGCAGCAGAGATTTCTACCATTCTGTCTTCCAGGTCACTTATTTGTTCTTCTGCCTCAGTTATTCTGCTATTCATTCCTTCTAGTCTATTTTCATTTCAGTTATTGTACTGTTCATCTCTGTTTTTTTGTTCTTTAGTTATTCTAGGTCTTTGTTAAACATTTCTTGTATCTTCTCTATCTGTGCCTCCATTCTTTTTCCAAGATCTTGGATCATCTTTACTATCATTACTCTGAATTTTTCTTTAGGTAGATTGCCTGTCTCCTCTTTATTTAATTGTTCTTGTAAGTTTCTATCTTCCTCCTTCATCTGCAACATATCTCTTTGTCTTTTCATTTTGTCTAACTTACTGTATGTGTGGTCTCCTTTCCGCAGGCTGCAGTATTGTAGTTCCTCTTGCTTCTGGTGTCTGCACCCTAGTGGGTGAGGTTTGTCCAGAGGTTTTTGCCATTATCCCCTTGATAGGAGGTTTGACTGGTGTTGTGGTGACCAGAGCCTGCCCTGGATATTGAGAGGGGCCTCCCTTTGCTCTGTGGTTGTCACTGTCCTGTCAGGGGTGGGGTCTGCTCCCTGGTTGTTGGAGTAAAGGCCCCAGATCTGTTTCTTAGCTGTGTTTCTGTACTGTGGTGTGAGGTAGGTGGGAATGGAGCACTCCCACTGGGAGATAAGCCACTGAGTATTCCTCCTCTGGAGCTGTTCACCATGAATGTCCTCTGTTCTGTCCCCTTTCGCCCATTGTGCGGGCTCACAAAGTACACTGTTGTTGGCACTGCTCTTGGTCCCACCTTAACTGTGGGTATGCCAGCAGTTAGCTCTGTTGACTCTCAGGCGTTTTCACCAGGCCACTGGCATAGCTCCACTGAAGTCAGGTCCCAGGACTACAGTAGTTGTGCACCTGGACCTGCTGTGGAGCTATGGAAGCAGCTCAGACTCTGGCCTGGCCCAACCTCTGCATGTATGTGCCCACAAAGCCCACAGCTGCTAAAGCCAGACTCGTCCCACCTACTGGAGCATTTGTCCTTTCAGATGTTTTGCAGGCACTGAATTTAGGAAGCCATCAGTGGAGGTGTAACTCCGCAGTTCACGCAGCCATGAGGAGAGATTTCAGCTCTTCTTCCTTAGTCACATGGCCCCCTGGGGTTCAGCTGTGGTTTCAGCCCCACCTCTGTGTGTTCCTCCCACCAGAGTCTGCTCCAGAGGTTGTCAGAGCACAAGAGCCCATCGGGCAGGAAGGAACAATGGTGGTGATCAGGGTGAGCAGGCTCCCCAGGCGGGAGGGTGCTGGGGTAGGGATTGGAACATGCAAGCCCATCAGGCAGCAATCGGGTGAGTGGGTCCCCCAGGCTGAGGGAAGGGGTGGAGAAGGCAGTAGCAGAGCTATGAGAGCCAGCTCCAGCGGGAGCCCTCCTTAGTGCCCATGGATGCAGGGTCTGGTGCGTGAGGGGAGAGGCTGTAATGGCCGCCCCGCCCTTTATGCATCACTCAACAATGGCTCTTTGCCTCTGTGGAGGTCCAGGCTTCCTCTACGAGCATTCCTTGTTGTGGAGCTCCTTACTCCCGTCGCTTCTGGCTGTCGTCTCACACCCAACAGCAGTCCCCTCCCCAGGTTTGCTCTCCAAACCCCACATTCCAGCCACCATCAGACACCTGTCTCAGGCTGAGGTGCACAGGGCTGTGGCACAGACCATCCCGTCCTGCTTCCTCTCCTCTTCCTTTTTCCTTCTTTCTTTTGTCCTACCCAGTTATGTAGGGATCTTTCTTGTCCTTTTAGGTGTCTGAGGTCCTCTGCTAGTGTTCAGCAGGTGCTCTGTGAGAATTTTTCTATTTCTAAATGTATTCTTGATGCACTTGTGGGGAGAGATGAACTCCACATCCTCCTACTCCTCCACCATCTTGGAAAGTCCAAATGTGCAGGTTTAACAAGTTACCAGCTGATGCTGATGCTAGTGCTTCTGAGATGACATTTTGATAACCACTGTTATAGTTATTGTAAGGATCACCACTGGGTCTCTAGCATCTAGCCAATGATTGGTGTAGAATTAACACTCAGTTCCTGGAATATCTGTTGAATAAATGAAGACTCAAATATCAATAAATGTGAAAGCCTTTTGTACACTCTATAAATACTGGCTATTAGTTTTTGGTTTTGTGTCAACCTGAAAGTGACATTCCATTGGAGTCTCTCCCTTAGGACAATACTTAGTTATTTAACAATGCCTTGGACGATGAATTTAGGTGTCACCCTCCTTACATGCACAGATTTTGGATTAAATTAGTAACACTTAATAGGACATAGAACTAAATCAATCTTGGTAAGTACGATATTTTTTTTTTTTTTTTTTTTTTTTTTTTTTTTTTTTTTTGCCGTACGCGTGCCTCTCACTGTTGTGGCCTCTCCCGTTGCGGAGCACAGGCTCCGGATGCGCAGGCTCAGCGGCCATGGCTCACGGGCCCAGCCGCTCCGCGGCATATGGGATCCTCCCAGACCGGGGCACGAACCCGTATCCCCTGCATCGGCAGGCGGACTCTCAACCACTGCGCCACCAGGGAGGCCCAGTACGATATTTTTAACAGAGGCAAATACATTACAGTGACTACAGAGTTTTAAGATATTGTCTGTGTGATAGTTTATGCTGTATGATCAGACTGTGTTCACATTCAAGAGCTATCGATAGTATGACTGGGAATTATTAATAGAATGTATTTAATGAACAACTTAGGAAGTCAGCTTTACAGAGTTGCCAGTAATTATGTTATTGGAGTATTATTTCTAATTCTGGTGTATTCTAAAAGGATTTTGAAGAAAATAAAACGGAATAATCATGTAAATGTCAGTATTTGCTAATTCCGGTTTCAGATTTGAGCTCTATTTTAGCACATACATTAGAGAAGTAGAAAGAAAAACTTATTTCCATGACAACAGATGACTCTCCTATTCTAGCCAGCCATTTTGCAAATTCAAGTCATCAGGATTTGGTATGTGAACATCTCAGTTCAAAACCATCAACAAAATAAAAACAACTTAGCTGTGTTCAAGACAAACTTCTGACTCTAGGTCTGCATTATGGTGATCGATTTAAACATAGTGGGATGACATTTTGTTGTATATATTACTTAAGTGTTTACTCTCAAGTAGACATTTTGAGATCAGAGTTCTTAAATGTACTTGTTACATGTATATTGTTTCAGATTTCTGAAAAAATATGTGTATGTGTCTTAAGTTTTTGATTTTTAAATTATTTTGCCCTGTTTCTAACTTTGAGGGGTGTTTTCTTTTTTTTTAACATCTTTATTGGAGTATAATTGCTTTACAATGGTGTGTTAATTTCTGATTTATAACAAACTGAATCAGTTATACACATACATATGTTCCCATATCTCTTCCCTCTTGCGTCTCCCTCCCTCCCACCCTCCCTATCCCACCCCTCTAGGTGGTCACAAAGCACCAAGCTGATCTCCCTGTGCTATGTGGCTGCTTCCCACTAGGTATCTATTTTACATTTGGTAGTGTATATATGTCCATGCCTCTCTCTTGCTTTGTCACAGCTTACCTTTCCCCCTCCACGTATCCTCAAGGCCATTCTCTAGTAGGTCTCTGTCTTTATTCCTATCTTACCCCTAGGTTCTTCATGACATTTTTTTTCTTAAATTCCATGTATATGTGTTAGCATACAGTATTTGTCTTTCTCTTTCTGACTTACTTCACTCTGTATGACAGACTCTAGGTCCATCCACCTCACTATAAATAGCTCAGTTTCGTTTCTTTTTATGGCTGAGTAATATTCCATTGTATATATGTGACACATCTTCTTTATCCATTCATCCGATGATGGACACTTAGGTTGTTTCTATCTCCAGGCTATTGTAAATAGAGCTGCAATGAACATTTTGGTGCATGACTCTTTTTGAATTATGGTTTTCTCAGGGTATATGCCCAGTAGTGGGATTGCTGGGTCATATGGTAGTTCTATTTGTAGTTTTTTAAGGAACCTCCATACTCTTCTCCATAGTGGCTGCACCAATTCACATTCCCACCAGCAGTACAAGAGTGTTCCCTTTTCTCCACACCCTCTCCAGCATTTATTGTTTCTAGATTTCTTGATGATGGCCATTCTGACTGGTGTGAGATGATATCTCATTGTAGTTTTGATTTGCATTTCTCTAATGATTAATGATGTTGAGCATTCGTTCATGTGTTTGTTGGCAGTCTGTATATCTTCTTTGGAGAAATTTCTATTTAGGTCTTCTGCCCATTTTTGGAGTGGGTTGTTTGTTTTTTTTGCTATTGAGCTGCATGAGCTGCTTATAAATTTTGGAGATTAATCCTTTGTCAGTTGCTTCATTTGCAAATATTTTCTCCCATTCTGAGGGTTGTCCTTTGGTCCTGTTTATGGTTTTCGTTTGCTGTGCAAAAGCTTTGAAGTTTCATTAGGTCCCATTTGTTTATTTTTGTTTTTATTTCCATTTCTCTAGGAGGTGGGTCAAAAAGGATCTTGCTGTGATTTATGTCATAGAGTGTTCTGCCTATGTTTTCCTCTAAGACTTTGATAGTTTCTGGCCTTCTGGTCTTTAATCCATTTTGAGCTTATTTTTGTGTATGGTGTTGGGGGTGATCTAATCTCATACTTTTACATGTCCCTGTTCAGTTTTCCCAGCACCACTTATTGAAGAGGCTTTCCTTTCTCAACTCTACATTCCTGCCTCCTTTATCAAAGATAAGGTGACCATATGTGCGTGGGTTTATCTCTGGGCTTTCTATCCTGTTCTATTGATCTATCTTTCTGTTTTTGTGCCAGTACCATACTGTCTTGATTACTGCAGTGTTGTAGTATAGTCTTAAGTCAGGGAGCCTGACTCCTCCAGCTCCGTTTTTCGTTCTCAAGATTGCTTTGGCTATTCGGGGTCTTTTGTGTTTCCATACAAATTGTGAAATTTTTTGTTCTAGTTCTGTGAAAAATGCCAGTGGTAATTTGATAGGGATTGCATTGAATCTGTAGATTGCTTTGGGTAGTAGAGTCATTTTCACAATGTTGATTCTTCCAATCCAAGAACATGGTATATCTCTCCATCTATTTGTATCATCCTTAATTTCTTTCATCAGTGTCTTATAATTTTCTGCATGTACGTCTGTTGTCTCATTACGTAGGTTTATTCCTAGATATTTTATTCTTTTTGTTGCAATGGTAAATGGGAGTGTTTTCTTGATTTCACTTTCAGATTTTTCATCATTAGTGTATAGGAATGCCAGAGATTTCTGTGCATTAATTTTGTATCCTGCTACTTTACCAAATTCATTGGTTAGCTCTAGTAGTTTTCTGGTAGCATCTTTAGGATTCTCTATGTATAGTATCATGTCATCTACAAACAGTGACAGCTTTACTTCTTCTTTTCCAATTTGGATTCCTTTTATTTCCTTATCTTCTCTGATTGCTGTGGCTAAAACTTCCAAAACTAGGTTGAATAAGAGTGGTGAGAGTATGCAACCTTGTCTTGTTCCTGATCTTAGTGGAAATGGTTTCAGTTTTTCACCATTGAGGACGATGTTGGCTGTGGGTTTGTCATATATGGCCTTTATTATGTTGAGGAAAGTTCCCTCTATGCCTACTTTCTGCAGGGTTTTTATCATAAATGGGTGTTGAATTTTGTCAAAAGCTTTCTCTGCATCTATTGAGATGATCATATGGTTTTTCTCCTTCAATTTGTTAATATGGTGTATCACATTGATTGATTTGCATATATTAAAGAATCCTTGCATTCCTGGAATAAGCCCCACTTGATCATGGTTTATGATCCTTTTATTGTGCTGTTGAATTCTGTTTGCTAGTATTTTGTTGAGGATTTTTGCATCTATGTTCATCAGTGATATTGGCCTGTAGTTTTCTTTCTTTGTGACATCCTTGCCTGGTTTTGGTATCAAGGTGATGGTGGCCTCGTAGAATGAGTTTGGGAGTGCTCCTCCCTCTGCTATATTTTGGAAGAGTTTGAGAAAGATAGGTGTTAGTTCTCTAAATGTTTGATAGAATTCGCCTGTGAAGCCATCTGGTCCTGGGCTTTTGTGTGTTGGAAGATTTTAAATCACAGTGTCAATTTCAGTGCTTGTGATTGGTCTGTTCATATTTTCTCTTTCTTCCTGATTCACTCTTGGCAGGTTGTGCTTTTCTCAGAATTTGTCCGTTTCTTTCAGGTTGTCTGTTTTATTGGCATAGAGTTGCTTATAGTAATCTCTCATGATCTTTTGTATTTCTGCAGTGTCAGTTGTTACTTCTCCTTTTTCATTTCTAATTCTATTGATTTGAGTCTTCTCTCTTTTTCTTGATGAGTCTGGCTAATGGTTTATCAATTTCATTTATCTTCTCTAAGAACCAGCTTTTAGTTTTATTGATCTTTGCTATCATTTCCTTCATTTCTTTTTCATTTATTTCTGATCTGATTTTTATGTTTTCTTTCCTTCTGCTAACTTTGGGGTTTTTTTGTTCTTCTTTCTCTAATAGCTTTAGGTGCAAGGTTAGGTTGTTTATTCGAGATGTTTCCTGTTTCTTAAGATAGGATTGTACTACTATAAACTTCCCTCTTAGAACTGCTTTTGCTGCATCCCATAGGTTTTGGGTCGTCGTGTCTCCATTGTCATTTGTTTCTAGGTATTTTTTGATTTCCTCTTTGATTTCTTCAGTGATCACTTCGTTATTAAGTAGTGTATTGTTTAGCCTCCATGTGTTTTTATTTTTTACAGATCTTTTCCTATAATTGATATCTAGTCTCATAGCGTTGTGGTCGGAAAAGATACTTGATACAATTTCAGTTGTCTTAAATGTACCAAGGCTTGACTTGTGACCCAAGATATGATCTATCCTGGAGAATGTTCCATGAGCACTTGAGAAAAATGTGTATTCTGTTGTTTTTGGATGGAATGTCCTATAAATATCAATTAAGTCCATCTTGTTTAATGTATCATTTAAAGCTTGTGTTTCCTTATTTATTTTCATTTTGGATGATCTGTCCATTGGTGAAAGTGGGGTGTTAAAGTCCCCTACTATGAATGTGTTACTATTGATTTCCCCTTTTATGGCTGTTAGTATTTGCCTTAGGTATTGAGGTGCTCCTATGTTGGGTGGATAAATATTTACAATTGTTATATCTTCTTCTTGGATCAATCCCTTGATCATTATGTAGTGTCCTTCTTTGTCTCTTCTAATAGTCTTTATTTTAAAGTCTATTTTGTCTGATATGAGAATTGCTACTCCAGCTTTCTTTTGGTTTCCATTTGCATGGAATATCTTTTTCCATCCCCTTACTTTCAGTCTGTATGCATCTCTAGGTCTGAAGTGGGTCTCTTGTAGACAGCATATATATGGGTCTTGTTTTTGTATCCATTCAGCCAGTCTCTGTCTTTTGGTGGGAGCATTTATTCCGTTTACATTTAAGGTAATTATTGATATGTATGTTCCTATTCCCATGTTCTTAATTGTTTTCGGTTTGTTATTGTAGGTCTTTTCCTTCTCTTGTGTTTCTTGCCTAGAGAAGTTCCTTTAGCGTTTGTTTTAAAGCTGGTTTGGTGGTGCTGAACTCTCTCAACTTTTGCTTGTCTGTAAAGTTTTAATTTCTCCATCAAATCTGAATGAGATCCTTGCTGGGTAGAGTAATCTTGGTTGCACGTTCTTCTCCTTCATCACTTTAAATATGTCCTTCCAGTCCCTTGTGGCTTGCAGAGTGTCTGCTGAAAGATCAGCTTTTAACCTTATGGGGATTCCCTTGTGTGTTATTTGTTGTCTTTCCTTGCTGCTTTTTATATGTTTTCTTTGTATTTAATTTTTGACAGTTTGATTGATATGTGTCTTGGCATATTTCTCCTTGGATTTGTCCTGTATGGGACTCTCTGTGCTTCCTGGACTTGATTAACTATTTCCTTTCCCATATTAGGGAAGTTTTCAACTATAATCTCTTCAAATATCTTCTCAGTCCCTTTCTTTTTCTCTTCTTCTTCTGGAACCCCTATAATTCGAATGTAGTGCATTTAATGTTGTCCCAGAGGTCTCTGAGACTGTCCTCAGTTCTTTTCATTCTTTTTTCTTTTTTCTGCTCTGCAGTAGTTATTTCCACTATTTTATCTTCCCAGTCACCTATCCGTTCTGCCTCAGTTGTTCTGCTATTGATCCCATCTAGAGAATTTTTAATTTCATTTATTGTGTTGTTCATCGTTGCTTGTTTCATCTTTCGTTTTTCTAGGTCCTTGTTAAATGTTTCTTGCATTTTGTCTATTCTATTTCCAAGATTTTGGATCATCTTTACTATCATTATTCTGAATTCTTTTTCAAGTAGACTGCCTACTTCCTCTTCATTTGTTAGGTCTGGTGGGTTTTTATCTTGCTCCTTCATCTGCTTGTGTTTTTCTGTTTCTCATTTTGCTTATTTTACTGTGTTTGGGGGTCTCCGTTTTGCAGGCTGCAGGTTCATAGTTCCCGTTGTTTTTGGTGTCTGTCCCCAGTGGCTAAGTTTGGTTCACTGGGTTGTGTAGGCGTCCTGGTGGAGGGGACTAGTGCCTGTGTTCTGGTGGATGAGGCTGGATCTTGTCTTTCTGGTGGGAAAGTCCACGTCTGGTGGTGTGTTATGGGGTGTCTGTGGACTTATTATGATTTTAGGCAGTCTCTCTTCTAATGGGTGGGGTTGTGTTCCTGTCTTGCTAGTTGTTTGGCATAGGGTGTCCAGCACTGTAGCTAGCTGGCCGTTGAGTGAAGCTGGGTGCTGGTGTTGAGATGGAGATCTTTGGGAGATTTTCGCCGTTTGATATCATGTGGAGCTCGTAGGTCTCTTGTGGAGCAGTGTCCTGAATTTGGCTCTCCCACCTCAGAGGCACAGCACTGACTCCTGGCTGCAGCACCAAGAGCCTTTCATCCACACGGCTCAGATAAAAGGGAGAAAAAGTAGAGAGAAAGAATTGGTAGAAGTTGAAAGAAAGAAAGAAAGAAAGAAAGAAAGAAAGAAAGAAGGGATGGAGGGAGGGAGGAAGGGAGGAGGGAAGGAAGGAAAAAAGAATGAAAGAAAGAAGATAAAGTAAAATAAAATAAAGTAAGATAAAATAAAATAAAGTTATTAAAGTAAAAATTAATTATTAAGAAAAAAAACCGGACGGATAGAACCCCAGGTCAAATGGTGGAAGCAAGGCTATACAGACAAAATCTCACATGGAAGCATACACATACACACTCACAAAAAGAGGGAAAGGGGAAAAAATCATAAATCTTGCTCTCAAAGTCCACCTCCTCAATTTGGGATGATTTGTTGTCTATTCATGTATTCCACAGATGCAGGGTACATCAAGTTGATTGTGGAGCTTTAATCTGCTGCTTCTGAGGCTGCTGGGAGAGATTTCCCTTTGTCTTCTTTGTTCTCACAGCTCCCGGGGCTCAGCTTTGGATTTGGCCCCGCCTCTGCGTGTAGGTCGCCTGTAGGCATCTGTTCTTCGCTCAGACAGGACGGGGTTAAAGGAGCCGCTGATTTGGGGGCTCTGGCTCACTCACACTGGGGGGAGGGAGGGGTACGGAGTGCGGGGCGAGACTGTGGCAGCAGAGGCCGGCATGATGTTGCACCAGCCTGAGGCCCGCCTTTTGTTCTCCCGGGGAAGTTGTCCCTGGATCTCGGGACCCTGGCAGTGGCAGGTTGCACAGGCTCCCTGGAAGGGGGTGTGGATAGTGACCTGTGCTCGCACACAGGCTTCTTGGTGGTGGCAGCAGCAGCCTTAGCGTCTCATGCCCGTCTCTGGGGTCCGGGCTTTTAGCTGCAGCTCACGCCCGTCTCTGCTGCTCCTTGAAGCAGCACTCTTAATCCCCTCTCCTCGTGCACCAGGAAACAAAGAGGGAAGAAAAAGTCACTTGCCTCTTCGGCAGGTCCAGACTTTTCCCCGGACTCCCTCCCGGCTAGCCGTGGTGCACTAACCCCCTGCAGGCTGTGTTCAAGCCACCAGTCCTCTCCCTGCGCTCTGACCTAAGCCGGAGCCTCAGCTCCCAGCCCCACCCGTCCCGGTGTGTGAGCAGACACGCCTCTCAGGCTTGTGAGTGCTGGTCAGCACCAATCCTCTGTGCGGGAATCTCTCCGCTTTGCCCTCCGCACCCCTGTTGCTGTGCTCTCCTCTGTGGCTCAGAAGCTTTCCCCCTCCCCCCTCCGCTACCCACAGTCTCCACCCGCAAAGGGGCTTCCTAGTGTGTGGAAACCTTTCCTCCTTCACAGCTCCCTCCCACTGGTGCAGGTCCCGTCCCTATCCTTTTGTCTCTGTTTATTCTTTTTTCTTCTGCCCTACCCAGGTATGTGGGGAGTTTCTTGCCTTTTGTGAGGTCTCAGGTCTTCTGCCAGCGTTCAGTAGGTGTTCTGTAGGAGTTGTTCCACGTGTAGATGTATTTCTGGTGTATCTGTGGGGAGGACGGTGATCTCCGCGTCGTACTCTTCTGCCATCTTCCCCTCGTCCCCCTTCATATTTTTAAAAGTGTAACTTCTTTCACTCAGTAAAATATTTTGAGATTCATCCATGTTACTGCATGTTACAGTAGTTCACTTTTAATAATTTTATGCATGGTGTAAATCTACCAAACTGTACCACCTGTTGATGGACATTAGGGTTGTTTCCACTTTTTGGCTATTACAAGTAAAGTCCACATGAACATTCACGTGTAAGTCTTTGTGTGGACATGTCTTTTCATTTCTCTTGAGTAAACACCTAGGAGTCACTTATCTGGGTTGTATTTTACATGTACGTTCAGCTGCCAAACTGTTTTCTAAAATGGTTGTACCAATTTACATTCTCAGTAGCACTGTATGAAAGCTGCAGCTGTTCCATACCTTCCCCAACACTTACTGTGGTCGGTTTTTTATATTTTAGCTGTTCTAATAAGTGCCTAGTGGTATTTCATATTATGCTTTTAATTTGTATTTCCCTAATGACTAGTGATGTTGAGCGTATTCATGTGCTTATTTGCCATCTTGCTATCTTTTTTCCAGTTTTATTGAGATATAATTGACATACAACATTCTATAAGTTTAAGGTGTATAACATGATGATTTGACTTACATATTTTGTGAAATGATTACCATAATGTTTAGTTAATATCCATCATCTCATATGTATACAAAAAGAAAAAGAAAAAAGTGGTTTTTTTCTGATGATGAGAACTCTTAGGATCTACTCTCTTAACTTTTAAATATACCATAGAGCAGTGTTAACTCTAGTCATCAATTTGTATATTATATACCTAGTACTTTTTGTCTTATAGCAGGAAGTTTATACATTTCGACCACTGTCATCCAATCCCACCCTCCCACCACCCTCTGCCTGTGGTTACCACAAATCTTATCTCTTTTTCTGTGAGTTTATTGTTTTGTTTTTGTTGTTGTTTTAGATTCTACACATAAGTGAGATCATACATTATTTGACTTTCTCTGACTTATTTCACTTAGATAATGCCTTCAAAAGCCCATCCATGATGCTAATGGCAGGATTTCTTTCTTTTTGTAGCTAGATAATATTCCATTGTGTATATATCCCACAACTTATTTATCCATTCATCTGTCATGGGACACTTAGGTTGTTTCTATGTCTTGGCTATCGTAAATAATGCTGCTGTGAACATTGGGGTGCAGATATTTATTTGACATAGTATTTTTGTTTCCTTTGGATATATTCTCAATGGTAGAATTGCTGGATATATGGTAGTTCTATTTTTAATATTTTTGAGGAACCTCTAAACTGTTTTCCATAGTGTTGGAATATAATGTACAATCTTATCAACAATGCACAAGTGTTCGTTTTCCTCCCCATCATCACCATCATGTGTTATCTCATTTTGTTTTTTTTATGATAGCCATTCAAACAATCATGAGGTGATACCTCATTGGGGTTTTTTTTAACTTATTTATTTTTTTAAATTTTTGCCTGCATTGGGTCTCCGTTGCTGCACACGGGCTTTCTCCAGTTGCAGCGAGCGGGGGCTACTCTTCATTGCAGTGCATGGGCTTCTCATTGAGGTGGCTTCTCTTGTTGCAGAGCACAGGCTCTAGGTGCACAGGCTTCAGTAGTCGTGGCATGCAAGCTCAGTAGTTGTGGCTTGCAGGCTCAGTAGTTGTGGTGCACAGGCTTAGTTGCTCCATAGCATGTGGGATCTTCCCGGACCAGGGCTCAAACCTGTGTCCCCTGAATTGGCAGGCGGATTCTTAACCACTGTGCCACCAGGGAAGCCCCCTCATTGTGGTTTTATTTTGCATTTCCCGAATGATTAGAGATGTTGAGCACCTTTTCATGCACCTGTTGGCCGTTTGTAAATCTTTGGAAAATTGTATATTTATGTCCTTTGCTCATTTTTTAAATTGGATAATTTGATTTTTTTGTGTGTTGAATTGTATGAATTCTTTATATGTTCTGAATATTAACCTCTTCAGGTATATGGTTTACAGTATTTTTCCCCTTCTGTAGGTTGCCTTTTCATTTTGTTGATTTTTTTTTTTTTTTTTTTTGCTGTGCAGAAGCTTTTTACTTTGACATAGCCCCACCTGTTTACTTTCCATTTTGTAACTTCTGATTTAGGTATCACATCCAAAAAAATCATTATGAAGACCAGTGTCAAGGCGCTTTATCCTGTGTTTTCTTCTAGGAGTTTTATGGTTTCTAGTCTTACATATAAGTTTCTATTCCATTTTCAATTCATTTTTGTAAGTGGTGTAATATAGAACTAGTTTCATTCTTTTTACATGTGAATATCAAATTTTCCCAGCACCATTTACTGAAGAGACTATCCTTTCTCCATTGAGTATTCTTGGCTCCTTTGTCAAATATTAGTTGACTGTACATGGTGGGGTTTGTTTCTGGGCTCTTGATTCTGTTCCAGTGGTCTATGTTTCTGATTTTATGCTAGTACCATACAAATTTTGATTACTACAGCTTTATAATGTAGCTTGAAATTGGGAAGTGTGATGCCTCTTGCTTTGATCTTTCTCAGGATTACTTTGGCTATTGGGGCCTTTTGTGATTCCATATAAAT